>NC_052161.1:85257903-85453250 GCF_902713615.1 Scyliorhinus canicula
GGTATGCCCATACCCCAAAGATGCCAGGCGCGCCATGATTTGGCAGATATGTCGCACTGTCCCCTTGCTCAGCCAGAGTCTTCAATGGCATGCTCCTGCTCCTCCTCCCCCTCCCCCCCTTCCCCCCTCCCCTCCCCCTCTCCCCCCCTCCCCTCCCCTCTCCCTCCCTCCCCCTCCCTCCCTCCCCTCCCCCTCCCTCCCCTCCCCCTCCCCTCCCCCCCTCCCCCCCCCCTCCCCCCTCCCCCTCCCCTCCCCCCCTCCCCCTCCCCCCCCCTCCCCTCTCCCCTTCCCCCCTCCCCTCCCCCTCCCCCCCTCCCCCCTCCTCCCCCCTCCCCTCCCCCCTCCCCTCCCCCCTCCCCTCCCCTCCCCCCCCCCTCCCCCTCCCCCTCCCCTCCCCCCTCCCCCCTCCCCTCCCCCCTCCCCTCCCCCTCCCCTCCCCTCCCCTCCCCCTCCCCTCCCCCTCCCCTCCCCTCCCCCCTCCCCTCCCCCTCCCCTCCCCCCCTCCCCCCCCTCCCCCCCCCTCCCCTTCCCCCCCCCCCCCCCCTCCCCCTTCCCCCCCCCCCCCCCCCCCCCTCCGAGGAGGCAGAGAATCGCGGAAGCTCTGGAGAATACCGGGTTGGACTCACCAATGATATGTGTCATGATATGCAGACACACATATAATGATATACAGACACGTACAGACAAGCAGCTAATGGACACAGAGAACAGGACATGCCCAATAAGCAGGCAGGACACTCAGGGGTGGGATCTGACTATAAAAGACACGAGGCGCTCACAACTCCGCCTCTTTCCACTGCATGAACATCGAGCAGAGTCAGTCAAGGGTGTTGTTACAATCTCACACCTCTACCACGTGGCAAGGAGCTAGTCCGGTTCAGTCAGACAGAGTAACCACACTTAGGTTAGCAGAGAGTCGAACTCACAGAGAACTGTTACTAACTGTGCTATTAGTTCAATAAACCTGATTGAACTAACTTCAAGGTCTGGAGTATCTTTAGATCGAAGCTGCATCCAGTTGTAGCCAGTGTTAGACCAGTGTACCGAACACGACATGATACCAGGAGACAACTCATTAAGGTGGCTTACCTCAGTCCGTTCCGTTACGACCAGCAAACGTATCCCGGCACCATGGAGAAGATTCAGGCTCCTCACCAGTTCAGGACCTCCGGCAATCACAGTGCCAACTGGCGGATATTCAAGCAAAAGTTTCTGCTGTACATCGCAGCCTCAGACCTCGATGGTTGCGTCTGATGCAAGAAAGGTCACGCTTCTCCTCTCAACAGCGGGTGATCAAGCCAACAAAACTCAACTCATTTAACTTCACTGAAGGCCAGGACAAGACAAAGTTTCAGACCATCCTGGACAAGTTTGATAGTCATTGTGAAGTGGACACCAATGAAATTTTCGAACGCTACATATTCAAACAACGTCTTCAAGGTAAAAGATAAATCTTTCAATGCCTTCTTAACTAGCCCTCCGCCTGCTAGCGCTGTTCTGCAACTTTGGTAAAATTGCTGACTCTATGATCAGAGACCAAATCGTGTTTAGAGTTCTCTCTGATCCTCCGAGGAGAGCAGCTCTTAAAAACCAAGCATATGACCCTGCCAGTCGCGATTGAAACATGTACAGTGCATGAGCCCGCCAAAAAACCGGTATTACCAATATAAATCTGCTGAAATTAGAAACTTGCCTCCCACACAACAGAGTGTGTGCAGGCCATCTCCCCGATGCAGCCCTCAGCATTGAAGACAGCGGCCATCTCGCGCGCTTTTTCCCGGAGTCCCACGCATGCGCAATGCGAACGAGATAACGAAGCGGCCGACTCCCACACTGCGCAGGTGCCCGACGTCTGCCGACTGCACTGTGCATCTGCGACGACGTACACCAGGTCACGACGCCGACGTAATGACGTGTCCGAACTTCGGCTACGCCCACTTAAAGGGACACTGCCATGCAAGAGGCAGGCGATGTTGAACCTGCGGGAAGCCTGGACACTATGCAGCCTTGTGCAGGTCTGCACCACCAGTCAGAGGCCAGCGCTCCCAATTCCAACGACGGTGCGTCCAGAATGTGCAACGACGATTACAGGATTCTGATCCTGATAGTACAACGGATCCAGAGGAAGAGTGCCTGGCGTCTGCCTACCGAGTGGACATCATTACCACACGTGAACATGCCACACCTAACTCATCTCGCATTCAGTCCATCCTTGCTATGGATTCGGAGGACGAATGCCCGGAGGGGCAGCATGGTAGCATTGTGGGTAGCACAATCGCTTCACAGCTCCAGGATCCCAGGTTCGATTCCGGCTTGGGTCACTGTCTGTGCGGAGTCTGCACATCCTCCCCGTGTGTGCATGGGTTTCCTCTGGGTGTTCCGGTTTCCTCCCACAGTCCAAAGATGTGCAGGTTAGGTGGATTGGCCATGCTAAATTGCCCTTAGTGTCCAAAATTACCCTTAGTGTTGGGTGGGGTACTGAGTTATGGGGATAGGGTGGAGGTGTTGACCTTGGTAGGGGTAGGGTGCTCTTTCCAAGAGCCGGTGCAGACTCGATGGGCCGAATGGCCTCCCTTCTGCACTGTAAATTCTATGTAAATTCTATCTATTCTATGAATGGCGTGCCGTGATGCAGGTCAACCGCTGCTCCATCCAGTTTAAGCTGGACACAGGTGCTTCTGTCAACCTCCTCTCACAGGCAGACTTCAAACGCATCAAGAAACCCCCCCCAAAGGTCCTTCCAGCAGCCTGCCATCTCCTGGACTATAACGGCAATGCCATCATGGCACTGGGGTCCTGCCATACACTTGTCTCCAACCGGAGCACCCATGCACGGCTAAGGTTTGAAATTGTCAAGCGGACAGGGCATCCCTACTGGGTGCGCATGCCTGCAAAAAGCTAAATTGGTGCAGCGGGTTTATTTAACGACATCCTCCAACGTGGATCTTCAAGCTGACATTGACGACATCCTCCACAGTATCTAGATGTGTTTGACAGGATGGGCACTATCAGTATCCATATCGGTACAAGATCCTACTGCGACCTGATGCCAAGCCAGTGGTCCATGCACCATGCCGGGTCCCGGCTCCGCTGAAGGAGCGCCTGAAGGAACAGCTCAAGGAGCTGCAGCAGCAGGGGATCATTTCCAGGGTAACCGAACCGACTGACTGGGTCAGCTCGATGGTGGTGGTTAAAAAACCCTCTGGAGACCTGCGCATCTGCATTGATCCCAAGGATCTCAACCAGAATATAATGCCGTGAACACTACCCCATCCCGAAGCGGGAGGAACTCACCAGTGAGATGGCACATGCAAGGTTTTTCACGAAGTTAGATGCGTCACATGGATTCTGGCAAATCCAGCTGGAGGAGTCCAGCAGAAGGCTCTCACCTTCAACACACCGTTTGGCAGTACTGCTATAACCGTATGCCATTCGGCATCGTCTCAAAGAACAAGGAAAAGTACAGCACAGGAACAGGCCCTTCGGCCCTCCAAACCCGTGCCGACCATGCTGCCCATCTAAACTAAAATCTTCTACACTTCCTGGGTCCGTATCCCTCTATTCCCATCCTATTCATGTATTTGTCAAGATGCCCCTTAAATGTCACTATCGTCCCTGCTTCCACCACCTCCTCCAGTAGCGACTTCCAGGCACACCACTACCCTGTGTGTAAAAACTTGCCTCGTATATCTCCTCTAACCTTGCCTCTCGCACCTTAACCTATGCCCCCTAGTAACTGACCCCTCTACCCTGGGGAAAAGCCTCTGACTATCCACTCTGTCTATGCCCCTCATAATTTTGCAGACCTCTATCATGTCGTCCCTCAACCTCCGTTGTTCCAGTGAGAACAAACCGAGTTTATTCAACCGCTCCTCATAGCTAATGCCCTCCATACCAGGCAACATCCTGGTAAATCTCTTCTGCACCCTCTCTAAAGCCTCCACATCCTTCTGGTAGTGTGGCGACCAGAATTGACCACTATACTCCAAGTGTGGCCTAACTAAGGTTCTATACAGCTGCAACATGACTTGCCAATTCTTATACTCAATGCCCCGGCCAATGAAGGCAAGCATCCCGTATGCCTTCTTGACTACCTTCTCCACCTGTGTTGCCCCTTTCAGTGACCTGTGGACCTGTACACCTAGATCACTCTGACTTTCAATACTCTGGAGGGTTCTACCATTCACTGTATATTCCCTACCTGCATTAGACCTTCCAAAATGCATTATCTCACATTTGTCCGGATTAAACTCCATCTGCCATCTCTCTGCCCAAGTCTCCAAACAATCTAAATCCTACTGTATCCTCTGACAGTCCTCATCACTATCCGCAATTCCACCAACCTTTGTGTCGTCTGCAAACTTACTAATCAGACCAGTTACAGTTTCCTCCAATTCATTTATATGTACTACGAACAGCAAAGATCCCAGCACTGATCCCTGCGGAACACCACTAGTCACAGCCCTCCAATCAGAAAAGCACCCTTCCATTGCTACTCTCTGCCTTCTATGACCTAGCCAGTTCTGTATCCACCTTGCCAGCTCACCCCGGATTCCCGTGTGACTTCACCTTTTGTACCAGTCTACCATGAGGAACCTTGTCAAAGACCCTCACTGAAGTTCATATAGACAATACCCACTGCCCTACCTGCATCAATCATCTTTATGACCTCTTCGAAAAATTCTAACCAGTTAGTGAGACACGACCTCCCCTTCACAAAACCATGCTACCTCTCACTAATACGTCCAGTTGCTTCCAAATGGGAGTAGATCCTGTCTCGAAGAATTCTCTCCAGTAATTTCCCTAACACTGACGTAAGGTTCACCGGCCTGTAGTTACCTGGATTATCCTTGCTACCCTTCTTAAACAGAGGAACAACATTGGCTATTCTCCAGTCCTCCGGGACATCATCTGAAGACAGTGAGGATCCAAAGATTTCCGTCAAGGCCTCAGCAATTTCCTCTCTAGCCTCCTTCAGTATTCTGGGGTAGATCCAATCCGACCCTGGGGACTTATCTACCTTAATATATTTCAAGACGCCCAACACCTCGTCTTTTTGAATCTCAATGTGACCAGGCTATCTACACACCCTTCGCCAGACTCAACATCCACCAATTCCTTCTCTTTGGTGAATACTGATGCAAAGTATTCATTTAGTACTTCGCCCATTTCCTCTGGTTCCACACATAGATTCCCTTGCCTAACCTTCAGTGGGCCAACCCTTTCCCTGGCTAACCTCTTGCTTTTTATGTACTTGTAAAAAGCCGTGGGATTTTCCTTAACCCTATTTGCCAGTGACTTTTCGTGACCTCGTCTGATCCTCCTGACTCCTTGCTTAAGTTCCTTCCTACTTTCCTTATATTCCACACAGGCTTTGTCTGTTCCCAGCCTTCTAGCCCTGACAAATGCCTCCTTTTTCTTTTTGACGAGGCCTACAATATCTCTCGTTATCCAACGTTCCCGAAATTTGCTGTATTTATCCTTCTTCCGCAAAGGAACATGCCAGTCCTGAATTCCTTTCAACTGACATTTGAAAGCGTCCCACATGTCAGATGTTGGTTTACCGTCAAGCATCCTCCCCCAGTCTGGGTTCTTCAGTTCCCGTCTAATATTGTTATCGTTAGCCTTCCCCCAATTTAGCACATTCACCCTAGGACCACTCTTATACTTGTCCACCAGCACTTTAAAACTTCCTGAATTGTGGTCACTGTTTCCAAAATGCTCCCCTACTGAAACTTCTACCACCTGGCTGGGCTCATTCCCCAATACCAGGTCCAGTACGGCCCCTTCCGTAATTGGACTGTCTACATATGTTTTAAGAAGCCCTCCTTGATGCTCCTTACAAACTCTGACCCGTCCAGGCCCTTAGCACTAAGTGAGTCGCAGTCAATATTGGGGAAGTTGAAGTCTCCCATCACAACAACCCTGTTGTTTTTACTCATTTCCAAAATTTGTCTACCTATCTGTTCCTCTATCTCCCGCTGTCTGTTGGGAGGCCTGTAGTAAACATTGTGCCTACACCTTTCTTATTCCTGATCACTACCCATATAGCCTCGCTGCCCTCTGAGGTGTCCTCCCGTAGTACAGCTGTGATATTCTCCCTAACCAGTAGCGCAACTCCGCCACCCCTTTTACATCCCCCTCTATCCCGCCTGTAACATCTAAATCCTGGAATGTTTAGCTGCCAATCCTGTTCTTCCCTCAACCAGGTCTCTGTAATGGCAACAATATCATAGTTCCAAGTACTAATCCAAGCTCTTCCAAGTTCATCTGCCTTACCCGTAATACTTCTTGCATTAAAACATATGCACTTCAGGCCACCAGACCCACTGTTTTCAGCAACATCTCCCTGTCTGCTCTTCCTCAGAGCCATACTGGCCTTATTCCCTAGTTCTCCCTCAATGCTTTCACCTTCTGACCTATTGCTCCGGTACCCACCCCCCTGCCATACTAGTTTATTAGCCAGGACATCGCAAACATGGTCCTTAACTGTGCGACCTGTCAACACTTCCAGCCAGTGCAGAGTAAGGAGACACTTCAGCAGCATGAAATCAAAACCTCTCCGTGGTCCAAAGTTTGGCATCAACCCCTTTCATGCAAATGGTCATGATTTCCTGTTAACAATTGATTATTTTTCCAATTACCCTGAAGTCGAGAAGCTCTCAGACCTCACATCACGGACCATCATCAAGGCCTGTAAGGAGCCGTTCTCCAGGCATGTTATCCCCCTGTGGTGAATTATAAACCTAGTAATTCACACTGTGTTCTATTATATGTATTGTGTCCTTGTGTGCTCTGTATACGAGCCGTTGCGCGGCTCTGCCCAGAGGGGAAGATGAGGAGTTTGTACTGGGCTCCACCCTTGGCTCCTCCCATGGCTCCTCCCACTAACCAGAAGTATAAAGCTCTGCAGTCGTGAGCCTGCTGCCAGTTCATCTCGTCGCAGGCAGGCTCTGTTGTAAGATTATTAAAACCACTGTTCACTTCCAATCACATGTCTTGTGAATTGATGGTCACATCAATTTAATAATCTTAGGAAACTTGAAGAAAACTACTATGGAATCAGCCCTCAAACCTGACCGACTAGAACTCGACCCGCAGGCTGCAGAGGCGAAAGAAATCTTTCTACACTGGCTCAGATGTTTCAAGGCCTACCTGGCTGAATCAAGCACTTCAGAAACTACGGAGGAGCAGAAACTCAGCCTACTGCACACAAGGGTGAGCCACCGTATCTCTACTCAACTTAACAGTACTACCTCATATACGGAGGCCCTGGCCATGCTCAATCGAATGTACGTGAGGCCCATCAACGAGGTCTACATGTGCCACATTTTTGTGACACGCCGCCAGCGCCCCGTGGAGTCGCTGGAAGAATTCCTGCGCGATTTAAAAGCTTTAGTTCGGGACTGCAATTATCAAGCTGTATCAGCCGCCCAGCATATGGAACTCGCTGTCCGTGATGTATACGTGGCAGGGCTCAGGTCCAACTATGTGCGCCAGCGGTTGTTTGAAAAAGGGGCCCAGAACTTGGAGGACACTGTAGAGTTAGCTACAACTATGGAGGTCTCATTCCGCAGCCTCACCTCGTTCCCCGCGGACCTAGCGACCCCATCGTGGGCCCCCGACCAGTGACTGCCCCAGGCCTGCGCCGCGTGGCCACCCATCCACTACGCAGGTCCAGTGTGCCAATTTTGTGGGCAGCCCCAACACCCACGGCAGCACTGCCTGGCCCGCAATGTGACCTGCAGCAGCTGCGGTCGTAAAGGACACTATGCCCGGGTCTGCCTTGCGAAGAAAACCCCCACTCCAAACTCTCCCGCAGCCCAGAGCACTCGCTTCCTAAACTCGCAGGCCCAAAGGCCCCGAAATGCTGCAGCCTGTATGCCGATTCTGCCCCCACCTGACACATGCGACTCACGGGGGCCGCCATCTTGGACGCCATCTTCCTCGCCGCCCGCCACGTGCGATCCACGGGGACGGCCATCTTGGGATCCATCCTCTTCAACCTCTGAACTCACCTCGGAGACAACGACCTCAGCGGACAGTCATCACGGGGCCACTCCAGCACATCTGATCGAGCCGCCGACTACCCGCAACTCAGAGCGGTCACGTTGGACCAGTCGCGTCCGAAACACCTCCGCAACTCGATGATGACCGTTAAAATCAACGGGTACAGTACACCGTGCCTCTTCGACTCCGGGAGCACCGAGAGCTTCGTACACCCAGATCTGGTAAGACGCTGTTCGCTCCCTATTTTCATCGCACGGCAGACTATCTCCCTCGCTTCGGGCTCCCACTCTGTTCACCTCCAAGGGCGCACCGTCGCGACCCTAACGATTCAGGGCGCAGGCTACTCGAACTTCCAGCTATACGTACTCCCCGAACTCTGCGCCCCACTCTTACTGGAACTCGACTTCCAGTGCAACCTCAAAAGCCTCACACTCAGCTTCAGCGGGCTCCTACCTCCACTCACTATCTGTAGTCTAGCGACGCTAAAAGTCGACCCCCCTCCACTCTTTGCTAACCTAACTTTGCAAACCCATAGCCACTCGCAGCAGGTCCGAGGTCCATAGGCTCTTACGTGAGGGGGTCATAGAGGCCAGTAACAGACCCTGGAGAGCTCAGGTGGTGGTCGTCAAGACCGGGGGAAAATTCCGAATGGTAGTGGACTATAGCCAGACCATTAATCGGTTCACGCTCCTCGATGCGTACCCCCTCCCCAGGATTGCAGACATGGTGAATCAGATCGCCCAGTACCACATTTTCTCCACGGTGGATCTGTCTGCATACCACCAGCTCCCAATCCGCCCGGAGGACCGCCACCACACGGCGTTCGAGGCAGATGGCCGCCTCTTCCATTTCCTCCGGGTTCCCTTTGGCGTCACGAATGGAGTCTCAGCATTCCAACGAGCAAAATCAAAAAGGGCGACAGTACTCAAGGTACAGTGACTGAGGGGAGCTCAGTGAATAGGCCCAGTAATACTAAAAGGAGTAAAACTGGAGATGTTAAGATTCAAAACAGAGGTAAAAAAACAAACATAAGTGTACTTTACTTGAATGCTCGTAGTATTCGGAATAAAGTAAATGAGTTGATGGCGCAAATCATCGTGAATGACTATGATTTAGTGGCCATTACTGAAACATGGTTAAAGGATCGTCACGACTGGGAGTTAAATATCCGAGGGTATCAAACTATTCGGAAGGACAGAGTGGATGGTAAGGGAGGTGGTGTAGCTCTGTAATTTAAGGATGACATCCGGGCAATAGCTAGGGATGATATCAGTGCTATGGAGGATAAGGTTGAATCCATTTGGGTGGAAATCAGGAATAGTAAGGCGGAAAAGTCACTGATAGGAGTAGTCTATCGGCCACCAAATAGTAACGTTATAGATAGAATATAGAACAGTACAGCACAGAACAGGCCCTTCGGCCCTCAATGTTGCGCCGAACCATGATCACCCTACTCAAACCCACGTATCCACCCTATACCCGTAACCCAACAACCCCCCCCTTAACCTTACTTTTTTTTTATTAGGACACTACGGGCAATTTAGCATGGCCAATCCACCTAACCCGCACATCTTTGGACTGTGGGAGGAAACCGGAGCACCCGGAGGAAACCCATGCACACAGGGGGAGGACGTGCAGACTCCACACAGACAGTGACCCAGCCGGGAATCGAACCTGGGACCCTGGAGCTGTGAAGCATTGATGCTAACCACCATGCTACCCTGCTGCCCCAACGTTATGGTGGGGCAGGCAATAAACAAAGAAATAACTGATGCATGTAGAAATGGTACAGCAGTTATCATGGGGGATTTTAATCTACATGTCGATTGGTTTAACCAGGTCGGTCAAGGCAAACTTGAGGAGGAGTTTATAGAATGTATCCGTGATAGTTTCCTAGAACAGTATGTAATGGAACCTACGAGGGAACAAGCGGTCCTAGATCTTGTCCTGTGTAACGAGACAGGATTGATTCATGATCTCATAGTTAGGGATCCTCTCGGAAGGAGCGATCACAATATGGTGGAATTTAAAATACAGATGGAGGGTGAGAAGGTAAAATCAAATACTAGTGTTTTGTGTTTAAACAAAGGAAATTACAATGGGATGAGAGAAGAACTAGCTAAGGTAGACTGGGAGCAAAGACTTTATGGTGGAACAGTTGAGGAGCAGTGGAGAACCTTCCAAGCGATTTTTCACAGTGCTCAGCAAAGGTTTATACCAACAAAATGGAAGGACGGTAGAAAGAGGGAAAATCGACCGTGGATATCTAAGGAAATAAGGGAGTGTATCAAATTGAAGGAAAGAGCATACAAAGTGGCAAAGATTGGTGGGAGACTAGAGGACTGGGAAATATTTAAGGGGCAACAGAAAGCTACTAAAAAAGCTATAAAGAAGAGTAAGATAGTGTATGAGAGTAAACTTGCTCAGAATATAAAAGCAGACAGCAAACGTTTTTACAAATATATAAAGCAAAAAGAGTGGCTAAGGTAAATATTGGTCCTTTAGAGGATGAGAAGGGAGTTTTAATAATGGGAAATGAGGAAATGGCTGAGGAACTGAACAGGTTTTTTGGGTCGGTCTTCACAGTGGAAGACACAAATAACATGCCAGTGACTGATAGAAATGAGGCAATGACAGGTGAGGACCTTGAGAGGATTGTTATCACTAAGGAGGGAGTGATGGGCAAGCTAATGGGGCTTAAGGTAGACAAGTCTCCTGGCCCTGATGGAATGCATCCCAGAGAGCTAAAAGAGATGGCTAGGGAAATTGCAGATGCACTAGTGATGATTTACCAAAATTCACTAGACTCTGGGGTGGTCCCGATGTATTGGAAATTAGCAAACGTGACACCACTGTTTAAAAAAGGAGGTAGGCAGAGAGCAGGAAATTATAGGCCAGTGAGCTTAACTTCGGTAGTAGGGAAGATGCTGGAATCTATTATCAAGGAAGAAATAGCGAGGCATCTGGATAGAAATTGTCCCATTGGGCAGACACAGCATGGGTTCATAAAGGGCAGGTCTGCCTAACTAATTTAGTGGAATTTGTTGAGGACATTACCAGTGCAGTGGATAACGGAGAGCCAATGGATGTGGTATATCTGGATTTCCAGAAAGCTTTCGACAAGGTGCCACACAAAAGGCTGCTGCATAAGATCAAGATGCATGGCATTTCGGGTAAAGTAGTAGCATGGATAGAGGATTGGTTAATTAATAGAAAGCAAAGAGTGGGGATTAATGGGTGTTTCTCTGGTTGGCAATCAGTAGCTAGTGGTGACCCTCAGGGATCCGTGTGGGGCCCACAATTGTTCACAATCTACATAGGTGATTTGGAGTTGGGGACCAAGGGCAATGTGTCCAAGTTTGCAGATGACACTAAGATGAGTGGTAAAGCGAAAAGTGCAGAGGATACTGGAAGTCTGCAGAGGGATTTGGATAGGTTAAGTGAATGGGCTAGGGTCTGGCAAATGGAATACAATGTTGACAAATGTGAGGTTATCCATTTTGGTAGGAATAACAGCAAACGGGATTATTATTTAAACAGTAAAATATTAAAACATGCTGCTGTGCAGAGAGACCTGGGTGTGCTAGTGCATGAATCACAGAAAGTTGGTTTACAGGTGCAACAGGTGATTAAGAAGGCAAATGAAGGTTATGCTGCAATTGTATAAGGTGTTAGTGAGGCCACACCTGGAGTATTGTGTTCAGTTTTGGTCTCCTTACTTGAGAAAGGACGTACTAGCACTGGAGGGTGTGCAGAGGAGATTCACGAGGTTAATCCCAGAGCTGAAGGGGTTGGATTACGAGGAAAGGTTGAGTAGACTGGGACTGTACTCATTGGAATTTATAAGGATGAGGGGGGATCTTATCGAAACATATAAAATTATGAAGGGAATAGATAGGATAGATGCGGGCAGGTTGTTTCCACTGGCGCGTGAAAGCAGAACTAGGGGGCATAGCCTCAAAATAAGAGGAAGTAGATTTAGGACTGAGTTTAGGAGGAACGTCTTCACCCAGAGGGTTGTGAATCTATGGAATTCCTTGCCCAGTGAAGCAGTTGAGGCTCCTTCATTAAATGTTTTTAAGGTAAAGATAGATAGTTTTTTGAAGAAAAAAGGGATTAAGGGTTATGGTGTTCGGGCCGGAAAGTGGACCCGAGTCCACAAAAGATCAGCCATGATCTCATTGAATGGCAGAGCAGGCTCGAGGGGCCAGATGGCCTACTCCTGCTCCTAGTTCTTATGAATGGTGGACCAGTACAGGCTGCGGGCCAAGTTTCCGTACTTGGATAACGTCACCATCTGCGGCCATGATCAGCAGGACCACGACGCTGACCTCCATCAATTTCTCCAAACTGCCCAGAAACTTAACCTCACGTATAACATGGAGAAATGTGTTTTCCGCACGACCAGGCTAGCCATCCTTGGCTATGTCGTGGAAAACGGAGTCCTGGGCCCCGACCCGGACCGTATGCGCCCCCTCTTACAATTCCCTCTCCCTCATTTTCCCAGGGCCCTCAAAAGGTGCCTGGGATTCTTCTCGTACTATGCCCAGTGGGTCCCTCAGTATGCGGACAAAGCCCGCCCACTATTTAAGGCCACGCTCTTTCCTCTGTCAGATGAGGCTCGCCAGGCCTTCACCTGCATCAAGGAGGACATCGCCAAAACGGTCATGCGGGCGGTGGATGAATCCGTCCCCTTCCAGGTGGAGAGCGACGCCTCAGAGGTCGCTCTCGCAGCCACTCTAAATCAGGCAGGGAGACCAGTCACCTTTTTCTCCCGAACCCCCTCCGCTTCGGAACTTCGACAATCCTCAGTCGAAAAGGAAGCACAAGCCATCGTGGAAGCTGTACGACACTGGAGGAACTACCTCGCAGGTAGGAGGTTCACCCTCATCACCGACCAAAGATCGGTTGCCTTCATGTTTGACAATTCACAAAGGGGCAAGATTAAAAATGATAAAATCCTGCGGTGGAGGATCAAACTCTCCACCTACAAGTACGATATTATGTACCGACCGGGGAAGCTCAACAAGCCCCCAGATGCCCTGTCCCGCGGCACGTGCGCCAGCGCGCAAGACGACCGCCTGAAAGCTATCCACAATGACCTCTGCCACCCGGCGGTCACCCGGCTCGCCCACTACATCAAAGCCCGAAATCTGCCTTTCTCCACCGAGGTGGTAAAGGCCATCACCAGGGACTGCCCGATCTGCATGGAGTGAAAACCGCACTTCTACAGACCAGACTGGGCCCATCTGCTAAAGGCATCCCGGCCCTCTGAACGCCTGAGCATCGATTTCAAAGGGCCACTCCCCTCGACCAATCGGAATGTGTACTTCCTGAACATCATCGACGAGTTCTCCCGCTTCCCCTTTGCTATCCTGTGCCCCGATATGACCTCCCACACAGTCATCAGAGCTCTGCACAGTATCTTCACCCTGTTCGGGTTCCCCAGCTACCTACACAGCGACAGGGTTTCATCCTTTATGAGCGACGAGCTGCGTCAGTACCTGCTCGACAAGGGCATCACCTCGAGCAGGACTACCAGCTGCAACCCCAGGGGGAACGGGCAGGTGGAGAGGGAGAACGCGATGGTCTGGAATACCGTCCTACTGACCCTCCGTTCCAGGAATCTCCCGACCTCCCATTGGCAGGAGGTCCTCCCCAACGCGCTCCATGCTATTAGGTCCCTCCTATGCACAGCCACCAACCAGAACCCTCACGAACAGCTATTTGTTTTTTCTAGGGGCACTACCACGGGGGTTTCGCTCCCAGCATGGTTGAAGACATCAGGCCCGGTTCTCCTCCAGAAGCACGTCCGGGCACACAAAACTGACCCACTCGTAGAAAAAGTGCTCCTACTCCACTCCAACCCCCAATACGCTTTCATCGAATACCCTGACAGCAGTCAGGACACTGTTTCCCTCCAGGACCTGGCGCCTGCAGGATCCAACTCCACCACCACGTCCGCCGAGGTACCCCTCACACTACACCCCACACAACCCTCCGCGTCCTGCGCCCCCGCACCTACAGGTTCACGGCCCGTGCTCCGCGCCCCTGCTGCCCGTCGAACCAGTCGGGTACGAAGCTCGGACCGAATCAACCCCAGAGTCCACTATCATACCCTCACGACCGTCA
Organism: Scyliorhinus canicula; assembly: GCF_902713615.1. Classification (NCBI taxonomy): domain Eukaryota; kingdom Metazoa; phylum Chordata; class Chondrichthyes; order Carcharhiniformes; family Scyliorhinidae; genus Scyliorhinus; species Scyliorhinus canicula. The sequence goes on from NC_052161.1 coordinate 85,272,046, forward strand.
CCACCCAGCCACCCAAAGAGGCTGCAACCCCGGTGCTTTGCCGATTCCAAAGGACGACTCGGCCGCAAGACCGGCTCAATTTGTAGACCCATCACGCCCGCCCGACTTGATTTTGAATGTGGTGAATTATAAACCTAGTAATTCACACTGTGTTCTATTATATGTATTGTGTCCTTGTGGGCCCTGTATACGAGCCGTTGCGCGGCTCTGCCCATAGGGGAAGATGAGGAGTTTGTACTGGGCTCCACCCTTGGCTCCTCCCACTAACCAGAAGTATAAAGCTCTGCAGTCGTGAGCCTGCTGCCAGTTCATCTCGTCGCAGGCAGGCTCTGTTGTAAGATTATTAAAACCACTGTTCACTTCCAATCACGTGTCTTGTGAATTGATGGTCACATCACCCGCTCACTGTCATGAGTGACAATGGCCCGTGCTTCAGTAGCCATGAATGGTCCCTGTTTTCCCAGTCGTATCAGTTCAAACACATCACTTCCAGCCCACATTATCCGCAGTCAAACGGAAAAGTTGAGAAATGGGTGCACATAGCGAAGCAGCTCATCTGCAAGGCCGCAGATTCTTGCGCTACTTGCGTACAGGGTGACCCCACTGTCCACTAGCATGTCGCCGGCTCAACTCCTGATGAACAGGGACCTGCGAACGACACTTCCAGCCATACACTTGCCCAACCTGGATCACCTCCCATACACACAGAGGCAGAAACGTTTAGGGAGGGAATTCCAGAGCTTAGCGGCGCTCCAGGCAGCTGAAGGCACGGCCGCCAATGGTGGAGCGATGGGATTTGGGGGATGCTCAAAAGCCCCAAAATTCGCAGAGATCTTGGAAGGGTATAGGGGCTGAAGAGGTTACATAGATAGGGAGGGATGTAGGGGCTGGACGAGGTTTTATGGATAGGGAGGAATGTCAAGGTTGGAGGAGGTTACAGAAATAGGGAGGGGTGTAAGGGCTGGAGGCAGTTACATAGATAGGGAGGGGTATAGGGGCTGGAAAAGGTTGCAGAGATAGGGAAGGTTGTAGGCGGCTAGGGGAGGGGAAGGTACAGAGATAGAGAGGGGTATAGGGACTGGAGGAGGTTACCGACATAATGAGGGTTGTAAGGGGTTAGGGGAGATTACAGAGATAGGGAGGGTTGTAAGGAGCTGGAGGAGGTTACAGAGATAGGGAGGGGTGTAGGGGCTGGAGGTTACAAAGACAGGGAGAGGTGTAAGGGGTTGGAGGAGATTACAGAGATAGGGAGAGTTGGAGGAGCTGGAAGAAGTTTCAGAGATAGGGAGGGTAGTAAGGAGCTGGAGGAGGTTACAAAGATAGGGAGGGGTATAGGGGCTGGAGGAGATTACAGAGATAGGGAGGGTTGTAAGGAGCTGGGGGAAGGTTACAGAGATGAGGAGGGTTGTAAAGGGCTGGGGAGATTATAGAGATAATAATAATTAAGAATAATAAGGGAGGGGTGTAGGGGCTGGAGGAGGTTACACAGATAGGGAAGGCTGGAGGAGTTGGAGGAGGTTACAGAGATAGGGTGGTTGTAGGGACTGCAGGAGGTTACAGAGATAGGGAGGGTTGAAGGGATGGAGGAGGTTACAGAGAGAGAAGGGTTGTAGGCAATTAGAGATAGGGATGGTTGTGAGGAGCTGGGGGTGGTTATAGAGATGATAATAATAATTAAGAATAATAAGGGAGGGGCAAAGGGGCTGCAGGAGGTTACAGAGATAGGGAGGGTTGAAGGGATGGAGGAGGTTACAGAGATAGAGGGGTTGTAGGGGGCTGGAGGCAATTACAGAGATATGGATGGTTGTGAGGAGCTGGGGGTGGTTATAGAGATGATAATAATAATTAAGAATAATAAGGGAGGGGCAAAGGGGCTGCAGGAGGTTACAGAGATATGGAGGAAAGTAGGGCTGGATGAGGTTACAGAGATGGTGAGGGGCTTAGAGGCTGGAGGAGGTGACAGAGATAGGGAGGGTTGTAGTTGATGGAGGAGGTAAAAGAGACAGGGGGTTGTAGGGGCTGGTGGAGGTTACAGAGATCGGGAGGGATGTAGGGGCTGGAGGAGGTTACATAGATAGGGAGGGGTGCATGGGGTTGGAGGAGGTTACAGAGATAGGGGGCGCGATTCCCCGCAAATGCAGCGAGTTGTAAAGGCTGCCGTGAAACTGGCCATGTTTCACGGCAGCCTCCGCGCCCCCTCCCAGGACCAGATTCTCCCCCCCCCCGGGCGAGGCTAGCAGCAGGGCCCCGTGAACCACGGCATCGCGGTCTTAGTGACCGTCGCTAAGTCCGCGCACCAAGCATCACGCCGGCTGACGCGCACGAAACGTCAGCCGCGCATGCGCGGATTGGACGGCTCCAACCCGCGCATGCGCGGGGCTGTCATCTCCCTCGGCCGCCCCGCGGACTGATCTTGCGGGGCGGCAGAGGGAGAAAGAGTGCGTCCGTTACAGACGCACTGCCCTTGGTACTGCCGTGCCAATCGGGGCCCTGGATGCCCAGAACGGGCATGTTGCGGCCGTTTTTACGACGGCAGCAAGCAGGTGTGTTTGCTGCCGTACAAACGGCCGTAAAGGCCTGGGAACCCGGCCCATCGGCCTGGGGAGAATCGCTGTTCGCCGTCAAAAACGGCGAGCAGCGATTCGTGTCGTGGGGCGGCTGTGTGTGGGGGGGGGAGGGGGAGGAATAGCGGGAGGGCAGGAATAATGTCGGGGACGCCCCCCGCTATTCTCCGACCCGTCGTGGGCAGCGGAGAATCGCGCCCAGGGTGAGGTGTAGGGGCTGGAGGAGATACTGAGATGGGGGGGTTGTAGGGGCTGGTGGAGGTTACAGAGGTAGGGAGGGTTGTAGAGGTTACAGAGATATCGAGGGGTGTAGGGGCTGGAGGTGGAGGCAGAGATATAGAAGGTTGTAGGGACTGGAGGAAGCTACATAGGGAGGGTTAAAAGGATGACATGTGGCTCAGAGACTGGGAGAGGTGACGTTCCACCCATGGCGTCCACCCCCCTTGATAGGAGGAGTGGGTTGGGTAGGAACCACTGGAGGAGTGTTGGTTAGCGACGTACCCTCAATACTTCCCATCCTCCCTCCAGTGCAGCCACCCTTTGACCCCACAACCAATCCAACACTTGTTCTCTTTGCACATGCCCTGACCAACCCGCACTCCTGCCTGGCCCATTCATCCGCAAGCAACCTCAGCTGAACGCCAAGCATCTTGGCCTCCCCACCCCTCACCTCTGTCCTTTCCACTAGCTGCTGCCTTGGCCTGCGTGCCATCATTCCCCAAGAAAGTCATGACCCTTGCAAACTTAGACCCCATGAAACTGACCTTCAGAGGCGGTTTCCCCCGCTCAGTCTTGCTGTCATTACTGGATGTGCTGACAGCTCCAGGAGATATCCTGCCCCTTGATCGCGCTTCCTCGCTCGACCTTGAAGAGGTTCGGGGCTCTGGGCTGGAGTTTGGTTTACGCCGAGACCCACGAAGACCTGGGAGCTGAAAGAGCAACAGAAAAAATAATCACCGACATGAGTTGAGGCTTTACTCTGTATTTAACCCCGTGCTGTACCTGTCCAAAGAGTGTTTGATGGAGACAGTGTAGAGCGAGCTTTACTCTGTATCTAACCCTGTGCTGTACCTGTCCTGGGAGTGTTTGATGGGCACAGTGTAGAGGGAGCTTTACTCTGTATCTAACCCCATGCTGTCCGTGTCCTGGGTGTGTTTGATGGGGTCAGTGTAGAGGGAGATTTACCCTGTATGTATCCCCCCGCTGTCCCGGTCCTGGGACTGGTTGATGGGGTCAGCGCAGAGGGAGCTTTACTCTGTATCTAACCCTGTGCTGTACCTGTCCTGGGAGTGTTTGATGCAGACCGAGTAGAGGGAGCTATACTCTGCATCTAACCCCATGCTGTACTTGCCCTGAGAGTGTTTGATGGGGACAATATAGAGGGGGCTTTACTCTGTATCTAACCCCGTGCTGTACCTGTCCTGAGAGTATTTGACGGGGACAGTGTAGAGGGAGCTTTACTCTGTATCTAATTCCATGTCGTACCTATCCTGGGAGTGTTTGATGGGGCAGTGTAGAGGGAGCTGTACTCTGTATATGTACTCTGTGTTGTTCCTGTCACGGGTGTGTCATGGACAGGTTGCATCTGAACCGGACGGGATGCATCTGAACCAGAGGGGCACCAATATCCTGGGAGGGAGGTTTTCTAGTACTCTTCGCGAGTGTTTAAACTAATTTGGTTGGGGAATGGGAACCGGATTTGTAGTCCAGCAACTAGGGTAACTGATGTTCAGGACGTCAAAGCATGTAGTGAGGTAGTAGGGAAGGTAACACTGACAAAAGGAGAGTACTTGCAGGCAAGGAGATGGGTTGAAGTGCGTGTACTTCAATGCCAGAAGCATCAGGAATAAGGTAGGTGAACTTAAGTCATGAATCAGTACTTGGGACTACAATGTGGTGGCCATGACGGAAACTTGGATAGAAGGGGGGCAGAAATGGTTGTTGGAGGTTCCTGGTTATAAATGTTTCAATAAGATTAGGGAGGGTGGTAAAAGAGGTGGGGGGGTGGCATTGTTAATTAGAGGTAGTATAACAGCTGCAGTTCGAGGAGGATCTGCGTATGAGGTAGTATGGGTTGAAGTCATAAATAGGAAAGGAGCAGTCACCTTGTTGGGAGTTTTCTATAGGCCCCCCAATAGCAGCAGAGATGTGGAGGAACAGATTGGGAAATAGAATTTGGAACGGTGCAGAAGGGTAATAGTCATGGGTGACTTCAACTTCCCAAACATTGAGTGGAAACTCTTGAGATCAAATAGTTTGGATAGGGTAGTGTTTGTGCACGAGTCCAGGAAGCTTTTCTAACACAGTATGTAGAATGTCCGACCAGAGGGGAGGCCATATTGGATTTGGTACTTGGTAATGAACCAGGGCAAGTGATACATTTGTTAGTGGGGGAGCATTTTGGAGATAGTGACCACAATTCTGTGACTTTCACTTTAGTAATGGAGAGGGATAGGTGCGTGCAACAGGGCAAGGTTTACAATTGGGGGAAGGGTAAATACGATGCTGTCAGACAAGAACTGAAGTGCATAGGCTGTCAGGGAAGGACACAATTGAAATGTGGAACTTGTTCAAGGAACAGATACTACGTGTCCTTGATATGTATGTCCCTGTCAGGCAGGGAAGAGATGGTCGAGTGATGGTCTGGTTCAGATGCATCCCGTCCGGTTCAGATGCAACCTGTCCATGACACACCCGTGACAGGAACAACACAGGGTTATATACAGAGTACAGCTCCCTCTACACTGCCCCCATCAAACACTCCCAGGATAGGTACAACCATGATTTGTTTTTTGTTTTTTTAATTTTTTTAAAAAATTTAGATTACCCAATTATTTTTTCCAATTAAGGGGCAATTTAGCGTGGCCAATCCACCTACTCTGCACATTTTTGGGTTGTGGGGGCGAAACCCACGCAGACACGGGGAGAATGTGCAAACTCCACACAGACAGTGACTCAGAGCCGGGATCGAACCTGGGACCTCAGCGCCGTGAGGCGGTTGTGCTAACCACTAGGCCACCGTGCTGCCCTGAGGGAACCATGGTTGACAAGAGAGGTTGAATGTCTTGTTAAGAGAAAGAAGGAGACTTATGCAAGGCTGAGGAAACAAAGTTCAGACAGGGCGCTGGAGGGATACAAGATAGCCAGGAAAGAACTGAAGAAAGGGATTAGAAGAGCTAAGAGAGGGCATGAAAAATCTTTGCCAGGTAGAATCAAGGAAAACCCCAAGGCCTTTTACACATATGTGAAAAATATGAGAATGACTAGAGTGAGGGTAGGTCCGATCAAGGACAGTAGCGGGAGATTGTGTATTGAGTCTGAAGAGATACGAGAGGTCTTGAACGAGTACTTTTATTCAGTATTTACGAATGAGAGGGGCCATATTGTTGGAAAAGACCATGTGAAACAGACTGGTAAGCTCGAGGAGATTCTTGTAAGGAAGGAAGATGAGTTGGGCATTTTGAAAAACTTGAGGATAGCCAAGTCCTCCGGGCCTGAGATGAAATTACAGAGCCGTTGGCAATGATCTTTTTTGTCCCCACTGTCAACAGGGGTGGTACCTGGGGATTGGAGAGTGGTGAATGTCATGCCCCTGTTCAAAAAAGGGAATAAGGATAACCCTGGGAATTACAGGCCAGTTAGTCTTACTTCGATGGTCAGCAAAGTAATGGAAAGGGTACTGAGGGATAGGATTTCTGAGCATCTGGAAAGACACTGCTTGATTAGGGATAGTCAGCACTGATGTGAGGGGTAGGTCTTGCCTCACAAGTCTTATTGAATTCTTTGAGGTGGTGACCAAGAACGTGGATGAAGGTAAAGCAGTGGATGTAGTGTACATGGATTTTAGTAAGGCATTTGATAAGATTTCCCATGTTAGGCTTATGCAGAAACTAAGGAGGCATGGGAGAGTGGGAAATTTAGCCAGTTGGATAACGAACTGGCTAACTGAAAGAAGTCAGAGAGTGGTGGGGGATGGCAAATATTCAGCCTGGAGCCCAGTTACCAGTGGCGTACCGCAGGGATCAGTTCTGGGTCCTCTGCTGTTTGTGATTTTCATTAATGGCTTGGATGAGGGAGTTGAAGGGTGGGTCAGTAAATTTGCAGACGATACGAAGATTGGTGGAGTTGTGGATAGTGAGGAGGGCTGTTGTCGGCAGCAAAGAGACATAGATAGGATGCAGAGCTGGGCTGAGAAGTGGCAGATGGAGTTTAACCCTGAAAAGTATGAGGTTGTCCATTTTGGAAGCACAAATATGAATGTGGAATACAGGGTTAACAGTAGAGTTCTTGGTAATGTGGAGGAGCAGAGAGATCTTGGGGTCTATGTTCATAGATCTTTGAAAGTTGCCACTCAAGTGGATAGAGCTGTGAAGAAGGCCTATGGTGCGCCAGCGTTCATTAGCAGAGGGATTGAATTTAAGAGCAGTGAGGTGATGATGCAGCTGTATAAAACCTTGGTACGGCCACATTTGGAGTACTGTGTGCAGTTCTGGTCGCCTCATTTTAGGGAGCATGTGGAAGCTTTGGAAAAGGTGCAAAGGAGATTTACCAGGATGTTGCTGGAATGGAGAGTAGGTCTTACGAGGAAAGGTTGAGGGTACTCGGCTTTTTCTCATTAGAACGGAGAAGGATGAGGGGGAGACTTGATAGAGTTTTATAAGATGATCAGGGGAATAGAGTAGACAGTCAGAGACTTTTTCCCTGTGTAGAACAAACCATTACAAATTTAAGGTGAATGGTGGAAGATATAGAGGGGATGTCAGAGATAGGTTCTTTACCCAGAGAGTAGTGGGGGCATGGAATGCACTGCCTGTGGAAGTAGTTGAGTCGGAAACATTAGGGACCTTCAAGCGATTACTGGATAGGTACATGGATTACGGTAGAATGATGGGGTGTAGATTAATTTGTTCTTAATCTTGGACAAAAGTTCAGCACAACATCGTGGGCCGAAGGGCCTGTACGGTGCTGTATTTTCTTTGTTCTATGTTCTATGTTTGATGGGGGACAGTGTAGAGCAGGGGTGGGCAGACTACGGCCCGCGGGCCGCATGTGGCCCGCCAAAGGTATTTCTGCGGCCCACCAAGTCATTAAAAAAAAAAAATTTTTTTTTTTTTTTAATTTAATTTAATTTTTTTTTAAGGTTAATGGGGGGGGCTGTTGGGTTACTTACTGGTATAGGGTGGATACATTGACTTGAGTAGGGTGATCATTGCTCGGCACAACGTCGAGGGCCTGTTCTGTGCTGTGCTGTACTGTTCTATGTTCTATATGAGGCGCCCAGAATCATAACCGGGTGAAGTAATTATTTTACTTAATATACTATGCGGCCCTTTGTGAATTGTGAATTTCTGAATGTGGCCCTTGCACTGAAAAGTTTGCCCACCCCTGGTGTAGAGGGAGCTTTACTCTGTATCTAACCCCATGCTGTCCCTGTCCTGGGTGTGGTTGATGGGGACAGTGTAGAGGGAGCTTTACTCTGTATCTAACCCCATGCTGTCCCTGTCCTGGGTGTGGTTGATGGGGACAGTTTAGAGGGAGCTTTACTCTGTATCTAACCCTGTGCTATACCTGTCCCGAGAGTTGTTGATGGGGACAATGTAGAGGGAGCTGTGCTCTGTATCTAACCGCATGCTGTACCTGTCCTGGGAGTGTTTGACGGGGACAGATTAGGAAGAGCTTTACTCTGTACCTAACCCTGTGCTGTAAACGCCCTGGGAGTGTTTGATGGGGACTCTGCAAAGGGATCATAACTCAGTATCTAACCCTGTGCTGTGTCTGTCCTGGGAGAGTTAGGTGGGCATAGTGTAGAGGGGGATTTATGCTGTATCGCATTCCATGCTGTACCTGTCCTGAGTGTTTGTTGGGGAGAGTGTAGAGGGAGCTTTACTCTGTATCTAACCCTGTGCAGTACCTGTCTGGGAATGTTTGACGGGGACAGTATAGGAAGAGCTTTACTCGCTATCTAACCCCGTGCTGTACCTGTCCTACAAGCTCTTGACGGGGACAATGTAGAGGGAGATTTACTCTGCATCTAACCCCGTACTGTACCTGTCTGGGAGTGTTTGATGGGAACAGTGTAGAGGCAGCGTTACTCTGTATCTAACCCTGTGCCATAACAGTCCTGGGAGTGTTTGATGTCGACAGTGCCGAGATAGGTTTCCTCTGTATTTTTTTTTTTAATTTAGAGTAACCAATTCATTTTTTTCCAATTAAGGTACAAGTTAGCGTGGCGAAACCCACGGAAACACGGGGAGAATGTGAAAACTCAACACGGACAGTGACCCAGAGCTGGGATCGAACCTGGGACCTCGGCGCCCTGGGGCAGCTGTGCTAACCACTGCACCACCGTGCTGCCCATTTACTCTGTATCTAATCCTGTTTCGTACCTGTTGTGGGAGTATTTGATGGGGGACAGTGTAGATGGAGCTTTACTCTGTACCTAACCCGGTGCTGTACCTGTCCTGGGAGTGTTTGATGGGGGACAGTGTAGAGGGAGCTTTACTCTGTATCTAAGCACTTGCTGTAACTGTCCTGGGAGCATTTGTTGGGGACAGTGTAGAGGTAGTTTATTCTGTAGCAAACCCTGTGCTGTACATGTCCTGGGATAGTTTGATGGGGACAGTGTGCAGGAAGCTTTATTCTGTTTCTAACCCCGTGCTCTACATGTCCTGGGAATGTTTGGGGAGGGTTTAAACTAATGTGGCAGGGGGATGGGAACCAATGCAGGAAGTCGGAAGGTTGTAAAACAGGGACAGAAACAAAAGGCAGTAAGGGGGAAAGTGTAAGGCAGAGAAGCCATCATCAAAAATCAGAAAGCGCGACAGTACAAGGTACTGTGACTGAGGGGAGCTCAGTGAATAGGCCCAGTAATACTAAAAGGAAAACGGGAAGTAAAAACATAAATGGTAAGCGATGCGGCAGGTTGTTACATGAAGATATGGGTTCAACGACAAGGAAAATTTGGAGAAAAGTTAAGAGGAAATATAACTTAGGAGAGGTTACTGATCGAGGTGTCAAGATTCAAGATTCAAAGAGGTATAAAGGCCAACATAAGTGTACTTTGCCTGAATGCTCGTAGTATTCGGAATAAGGTAAATGAGTTGATGGCGCAAATCATCGTGAATGACTATGATTTAGTGGCCATTACTGAAACATGGTTAAAGGATGGTCAAGACTGGGAGTTAAATATCCACAGAGTGGATGGTAAGGGAGGTGGTGTACCTCTGTTATATTTAAGGATGACATCATGGGGAATTTTAATTTACTTGTCGATTGGTTTACCCAGGTCAGTCAAGGCAGCCTTGAGGAGGAGTTTATAGAACATATCCGCGATAGTTTCCAAAAACAGTATGTAATGGAACCTACGAGGGAACAAGCGGTCCTAGATCTGGTCCTTTGTAATGAGACAGGGTTGATTAATGATCTCATAGTTAGGGATGCTCTCGGAAGGAGCGATCACAATATGGTGGAATTTAAAATACAGATGGAGGGTGAGAAGTTTCATGTGAGAGTACCTTTAAGAAATAGATGTTTAAGCAATGTACCTTTAAGAAATGAAGCAGCTCATATTACTGAAGTGATGCCAGAGGGTGGGGGGGAGCTGAGCTCACTTCTGCTTTTAGTTTCAGTTTGAGAGAGAGCAGATGAAAAGTGCCTGGCTGGTTTGCTGTGAGCTGCTTGAAAGGAGGAAGCCGGGTTTTGAGAAAAAGAGTTTGGGTGTGTCTATGTTTGCAGTGAGCTGGATCTGCTGTGATCTCTGCTATGAAAGACTATCTCTGAATCATTTGGGTGATTGAAACTCATAATAGTAATGTCTTTAACGTGATGTGTTTCTGTTGTCAAAGGTGAAGTCTTTTGGAGGTTTGAAGGAACATTGAGAGGGATTATTTAGTGTATTATTTTCGGGGTTATCCTTGAAGTAAGGAGCGTTAAGTGATCCAATGTTTATTTAAAAGGTTAAGTTGAATTGATGGAATAAACATTGTTTTGTGTTTAAAAACCCACGTGTCCGTAATTGTAATACCACACCTGGAGAACAAGCCGTGTGCTTCAAAAGCAACAATACATTAAAGGGAGAGGTTGGTTGAACTCCATGACACATTTTGGGATTCTGAAAACGCCGCTCCCATAACAGAAGGTAAAATCAAACACTAGTGTTTTGTGCTTAAACAAAGGAGATTACAATGGGATGAGAGAAGAGCTAGCTAAGTTAGATTGGGAGCAAAGAATTTATGGTGAAACAGTTGAGGAACAGTGGAGAACCTTCCAAGCGATTTTTCACAGTGCTCAGCAAAGGTTTATACCAACAAAAAGGAAGGACGGTAGAAAGAGGGAAAATCGATCGTGGATATCTAAGGAAATAAGGGAGAGTATCAAATTGAAGGGAAAAGCATACAAAGTGGCAAAGCTAAGTGGGAGACTAGAGGACTGGGAAATCTTTAGGGGGGCAACAGAAAGCTACTAAAAAGCTATAAAGAGTAAGATAGATTATGAGAGTAAACTTGCTCAGAATATAAAAACAGAGAGTAACATTTTCTACAAATATATAAAACAAAAAAAAGTGGCTAAGGTAAATATTGGTCCTTTAGAGGGTGCGAAGGGAGATTTAATAATGGGAGATAAGGAAATGGCTGAGGAACTGAACACGTTTTTTGGGTCGGTCTTTACAGTGGAAGACACAAATAACATGCCAGTGACTGATAGAAATTAGGCTATGACAAGTGAGGACCTTGAGATGATTGCTATCACTAAGGAGGTAGTGACGGGCAAGTTAATGGGGCTAAGGGGAGCCAAGTCTCCTGGCCGTGATGGAATGCATCCCAGAGTGCTAAAAGAGATGGCTAGGGAAATTGCAAATGCACTAGTGATAATTTACCAAAATTCACTGGACTCTGGGGAGGTCCCGGCGGATTGGAAATTGGCAAACCTGACACCACTGTTTAAAAAAGGAGGTAGACAGAAAGCGGGTAATTATAGGTGAGTGAGCTTAACTTCGGTGGTAGGGAAGATGCTGGAATCTGCTGGAATCTATCATCAAGAAAGAAATATCAAGGTATCTGGATGGAAATTGTCCTATTGGGCAGATGCAGCATGGGTTCATAAAGGGCAGGTCGTGCCTAACTAATTTAGTGGAATTTTTTGAGGACATTGCCAGTGCGATAGATAACGGGGAGCCAATGGATGTGGTATATCTGGATTTCCAGAAAGCCTTTGACAAGGTGTCACACAAAAGGTTGCTGCATGAGATAAAGATGCATTGCATTAAGGGTAAAGTAGTAGCATGGATAGAGGATTGGTTAATTAATAGAAATCAAAGAGTGGGGATTAATGGGTGTTTCTCTGGTTGGCAATCAGTAGCTAGTGGTGTCCCTCAGAGATCAGGGTTGGGTCAACAATTGTTCACAACTTAGATAGATGATTTGGAGTTGGGGACCAAATGCAATGTGTCCAAGTTTGCAGACGACACTAAGATGAGTGGTAAATTATTATATAAATGATAAAATATTAAAACATGCTGCTGTGCAGAGAGACCTGGGTGTGCTAGTGTATGAGTCGCATAAAGTTGGTTTATATGTGCAACAGGTGATTAAGAAGGCAAATGGAATTGTGTCCTTCATTGCTAGAGGGATGGAGTTTAAGACTTGGGAGGTTACACTCCAATTGTATAAAGTGTTAGTGAGGCCACACCTGGAGTATTGTGTTCAGTTTTGGTCTCCTTACCCGAGAAAGGACGTACTGGCGCTGGAGGGTGTGCAGAGGAGATTCACAAGGTTAATCGCAGAGCTGAAGGGGTTGGATTACGAGGAGAGGTTGAGTAGACTGGGACTGTACTCATTGGAATTTAGAAGGATATGGGGGGATCTTATAGAAACATATAAAATTATGAAGGGACTAGATAGGATAGATGCAGGCAGGTTGTTTCCACTGGCAGGTGAAAGCAGAACTAGGGGGCATAGCCTCAAAATAGGGGAAGTAGATTTAGGACTGAGTTTAGGAAGAACATCTTCACCCAAAGTGTTGTGAATCTATGGAATTCCTTGCCCAGTGAAGCAATTGAGGCTCCTTCATTAAATGTTTTTAAGGTAAAGATAGATAGTTTTTTGAAGAAAAAAGGGATCAAGGGTTATGGTGTTCGTGCCGGAAAGTGGAGCTGAGTCCACAAAAGATCAGCCATGACCTCATTGAAAGGCGGAGCAGGCTAGAGGGGCCAGATGGCCTACTCCTGCTCCTAGTTCTTATGTTTCATGGGAACAGTGTGTAGGGAGCTTTATTCTGTTTCTCACCCCGTGCTGTACATGTCCTGGGAATGTTTGAACGGGACAGTATGGAGGGAACTTTACTCTCTTTCTAACCCGTGCTGTACCTGGCCTGGCAGTGTTTGATGCAGACTGTGAGAGGGAGCTTTACTCTGTATGTAACCCCGTACAGTACTGTCCTGGAAGTGTTTGATGGGGACAGTGTAGAGCGAGTTTCACTCTGTATCTAACCCCGTGCTGTACCTGCCCTGGAAGTGTTTCATGGAGACAGTGTAGAGGGAGCTTTACTCTGTATTTAACCACGTGCTGTACCTGTCCTGGGAGTGTTTGATGGGGACAGTGTAAAGAGAGCTTTACTCTGTATCTAACCCCCTGCTGTATCTGTCCTGGGTATGTTTGATGGGGACAGTGTAGAGGGAGCTTTACGCTGTATCTAACCCCGTGCTGTACCTGTCCTGGGAGTGTTTGATGGGGACAGTGTAGAGGGAGCATTCCTCTGTATCTAACCCCGTGCTTTACCTATCGTCGACTGTGTAATGGGGACAGTTTAGAGGGAGCTTTACTTTGTATCTAACCCCGTGCTTTACCTATCCTCGACTATTTGATGGGGACAGTGCAGAGGGAGCTTTACTCTGTATCTAACCCCGTGCTGTACCTGTCCTGGGAGAGTTTGATGGGGACAGTGTAGAGGGAGCTTTACTCTGTATCTAACCCTGTGCTGTACCTATCCTGGGACTGTTTGATGGGGACAGTGCCGCCCTGAAGTGCAGTTGAACTCACCCCATCCTTCTTTCTTGTCTTCACGCTCTCCATCTGCACTGACCCATCGTCTTGTGTGCGAATCGCCTTGAACATCTGTCGCGGGGATGGTATTATCAATGAAGGCGCTATGTGTCACTGATCACCGACCTCCCATCTCTGGAGCACCGATGAGCGGGTGCCCGTACGCCTGCAAGACACACGATGGTTTGGTTAAGGGTCTGAGTGAGGCTCCATTAGAAACAGCGTCCTCTGTCTCTCTTTCTCTCTCTCTCTCTCTCTCTCTCCCTCAATTGGGCTGTGATCCAATCTGGCTGCTCATCTTCCTTGCCCATCCTCAGCACCAATGCCAACTCTGCATTCTGTCCCAGGAGTGGCCACTCAGCCCTTTGGGCCACCACTACTATTCGGTTCAACCATGACTCTTGATCTCAATTCCATTCTCCTGCCTCCCAGCCGCCCGCAACCCCGCATCACCCTCGACTCCCCTCGCCGATCGAAAATCTCTCAACTTTTTCATAATCTTCATTGTCACAAGTAGGCTTACATTAACACTGCAATGAAGTTACTGTGAAAATCCGCTAGTCGCCACATTCCGGCACCTGTTTGGCTACACTGTGGGAGAATTCGGAACGTCCAAATTACCTAACAAGCATGACTTTCAGGGCTTGTGGAAGGAAACCGGAGCACCCGGAGGAACCCACGCAGACATGGGGAGAATGTGCAAACTCCGCACAGTGACCCAAGCGGGAATCGAACCCGGGATCCTGGAGCTGTGAAGCAACAGTGCTAACCACGCTGCTACCATGCTACTCGGGCTTGGATATATTAAGTGAGCCTCAGCACCCAGCCACTGATCTCTGTGGGGGAGAATTCCACCAACTCCCAGTCCTTCGAGAGAGAAGTAATTTTTTTATAAGATCACAAAGTCAGAGGTGGGGATGTTCGCTGACGACTGCACGATCGTCAACACCATTTGCGACTCGTCAGACACTGAAGCAATCTGTGTCCAAATGCAGCAAGCCCTGGTCAATATCCAAGTTTGAGCCTTACCAGCGGCGAGTAACATTCGTTCCACACAAGTGCCAGGCATTTCCGACAAAAGAGAATCTAACCATCTCCCCTACTTTGTCATTCAATGATGTGGAGATGCTGCATTGGGCTGGGGTGGGCACAATAAGAAGTCTTACAACACCAGGTTAAAGTCCAACACCAGGTTAAAGTCCAACAGGTTTGTTTGGAATCACTAGCTTTCGGAGGCAGCTCCTTCATCAAGTGAATCTAGTGATTTCAAACAAACCTGTTGGATTTTAACCTGGTGTTGTAAGACTTGTCATTCAATGGCATTACCATCACTGAATCACCTACACGATCAATATCCTGGGGGTTACAACTGACCAGAAACTGAACTGGGACCAGCCATATAAATACTGTGGCTACCAGAGCAGGTCAGAGTCTGGGAATCCTGTGCAGTGTAACTCACCTCCTGACTCCCCTAAAGCCTGTCCACCATCTACAAGGACACACATCAGGAATGTGATGAGATACTCCCCACTTGCCTGGATGATTACGGCTCTCCACAGCACTCGAGAGGCGCAAAGCCATCCAGGACAAAGCCGTCCCAATTGATCGACAAGCTAACCACAAACATTCACTCCCTCCACCACCGACACGCAATGGCAGCTGTGTGTACCATCTACAAGATGCACCGCAGCAACTTGCCATGGCTCCTTCAACAGCACCTTCCAAACCCACCACCTCTACCATCTAGAAGAACAAGGGGCAGCAGACACGTGGGGAACACCCACTGCCTGCAAGTTCCTCCTCCAAGCTCCACCCCCACCATCCCGACTGGGAAATATATCGGCCGTTCCTTTACTGTCGCTGCATCAGAATACTGGAATTCCCTCCCTAACAGCACCGTGGGTGCACCTACAGCACACGGCAGTGCAGTGGATTCAAGATGGCGGCTCACTCATCACGTTCTCATGGGGCAATTATGACGTGGTCATACTTACGGAATCATACAAAGAACAAAGAAAATTACAGCACAGGAACAGCTCCAAGCCTGCGCCGACCATGCTGCCCGTCTAACCTAAAGTTTTATGCACATCTGGGGTCCGTATTCCTCTATTCCCATCAAGACGCCCCTTAAACATCACTATTGTACCTGCTTCCACCACCTCCTCCGGCAACGAGTTCCAGGCATCCACCACCCTCTGTGTAAAGATCTTCCCTCGTACATCTCCTCTAAACCTTGCCCCTCGCACATTAAACCTATGTCCCCTTGAAATTGATTCTTCCATCCTGGGAAAAAGCTTCTGACTATCCACTCTGTCCATGCCCCTCATGATTTTATAAACTTCTAGCCAGTCGCCCCTCAACCCATACCTCACAGATAATTTTCTAAACACTACCGGCACCAACCCTGGGCATGTCCTGTCCCACTGGCCGGAGAGACCCAGAGGAGGCAGCGGCTGTACAGTGAGATACAGTTGGGAGGGAGTTGCCCTGGAGCTTTCAAAATCACACCAGGTCAAACATAGGCAAGGAAACCTCCTGCTGATTACCACGTATCATCCACCCTCAGCTGAATCTCCATGTTGAACAACACTTGGAGAAAGCACTGAGGGTGGCAAGGGGGCAGAATATAGTCTGGGTGGGGGGACTTCAATGTCCATCCACCAAGAGTGGTTCGGTAGTACCTCAGCTGGAGAGTTTTAGCTATGAAGAGAGATTGGATAGACTGTGGTGCTTTTCCTTGGAGCAGAGGAGACTGAGGGGGGACATGATTGAGATGTATAAAATTATGGGGGGTTGTAGAGAGACAAATATAAACTTTTCTCCTTGATGGAGGGATCAATGACCAGAGAGCATAGATTTAAGGTGAGAGGCAGGAGGTTTAAGAGGGGATGTGAGAAAAACCTTTTTCACCCAGAGGGTGGTGGGAGTTTGAAACTCACTGCAAGAAAATGGGATTAGAATCGTTGGGTGGTTGTTTTTGACTGGTGCAGATACGATGGGCCAAAGGGCTTTTTCTCTGCTGTGGACCTCTATGACTCTATGAGACCAAGCTGGCCAGATCTTTAAGGGCAGCGCTGCTAGATAGGTCTGTGGCAGGTAGTGAGGGAACCAATAAGAGGGTAAAACATACTTGACCTCACCCTCACCAACCTGCCTGCTGCAGATACATCTGTCCATGACAGTATCGGCAGACATGACCACTGCACGGTCCTTACGGTGACAAAGTCCTGTCTTCACATTGAGGATACCCGCCGTCGTGTTGTGTGGCACTACCATCGTGCTAAATGGGATAGACTTCGAACAGATCTAACAACTGTGGGCCATCAGCAGAATTGTATTCAACCATAATCTGTAACCTCATTGACATGTCCCAGCATGTCCCCCACTCTACCATTACCACCAAGCCAGGAGATCAACCTTGGTTCAATGAAGAGTGCAGGAGAGCATGCCGAGAGCAGCACTAGGCATACCTAAAATTGAGGTGTCAACCTGGTGACGCTACAACACAGGACTTCTGCCTTACAGCCCCGGGGTCCCAGGTTCGTTTGCACTTTCTCCCCATGGCTGCGTGGGCCTCATTGCTAAGTTCCGCACGCATGAGTGTGGCCTCAACCGGGATCTTGGATTCATGTCGCATTACATTCACCCCCCACCATCTGGCCTGGACTTGCAAAATCCTACCAACTGTCCTGCCTTGAGACAATTCACACCTCTTTAACCTGGGATTACCCCCTATCTCTGGATCTGTAATGATTTGATTACCCACAAATGTTCGCATTCCAAGCATTGTCTGGCATCTCTGACCTTGTCTATATAAATGTTTCTGGAACATACCTCTCCATTCACCTGAGGAAGGAGCAGTGCTCCGAAAGCTCGTGTTTGAAACAAACCTGTTGGACTTTAACCTGGTGTTATAAGACTTCTTACTGTGCTCACCCCAGTCCAACGCTGGCATCTTCACATCATTCCTCAGACAGGGCATCAAAACTGCGCACAATGCTCCAGGTGTGGCCTCACCAATTCCCTGTACAATTGCAATAAAACATCCCTATACCTATACACAAATCCTCACCCTATGGCCAACATACCATTTGCTTTCCTTACCTCCTGCTGTACCTGCACGCTTACATTCAGCGACTGATGCAAGTCAACATCAAGGTCTCGCTGAGTATCCACCCCTCAATTTACACCCATTCAAATAATAATCTGCCTTCCTATTTTTGCTACCAAAGCAGATAATCTCACATTTATCCATATTATACTGCCCCTGCCATGCATATGCCCAGTCACTCAGCCTGTCCAAATCTCGCTGAAGCATCTCTGCACCCTCCTCGTAGCTTATCCTCCCACGATACTCCAGATGTGGCCTCACCAGGCCCTCTACAACTGAGGCAAAACCTCCCTACTTTTGTATTCGATTCCCCTCACAATAAATGTTCAATTAGGGTTCAGTGAGAGGTAGGAACTGAAGGAGATCAATATTAGTAGAGAAATGGTGTTGGAGAAATTGATGGGACTGAAGGCTAATAAATCCCCAGGGCCTGATAATCTATATCCCAGGATACTGAAGGAGGTGACTCTAGAAATAGTGGATTCATTGGTGGTCATCTTCCAAGATTCTATAGACTCTGGAACAGTTCCTGCAGATTGGAGGGTAACTCCACTATTTAAAAAGGGAGGTAGGGAGAAAACAGGGACAACAGTAGTGGGGAAAATTCTAGAATCCATTATCAAAGATTTTATAGCAGAACATTTAGAAAATAATGGCAGAATCGGACAGAATCAGCGTGGATTTATGAAGGGGAAAATCATGCTCGACAAATCTACTGGAATTCTTTGAGGGTGTAACTAGTAGAATTGATGAAAGGGAGCCAGTGGATATGGTATATTTGGACTTTCAGAAGGCTTTTGACAAAGTCTTGCATAGGAACTTAGTGTATAAAATTAAAGCACAATAAAAAGTACATGTAGTGTATTTAGATGGATAGAAAACTGGTTGGCAGACAGGAAACAAAGAGTAGGAATTAACGGGTCTTTTGCAAATTGGCAGGCAATGACTAATGGGGGTACCGCAGGGACCGCTGCTCGGATCCCAATATTAACAATATTTATTAATGATTTAGTTGAGGGAATAAAATGTAATATCTCCAAATTTGCAGATGACACGAGGTTGGGTGGGAGGGCGAGCTGTGAGGAGGATACGGAGATCCTTCAGTGTGATTTGGACAAGTTGAATGAATGGGCAAATGAGTGGCAGATGCAGGATAATTTGGAGAAATGCGAGACTATCCACTTTTGTGGCAAAAACGAGAAGGCAGGTATTTATCTGAATGGCCATTATTAGGCAAATGGAATGTGCAACAATACCTGGGTGTCCTCATACACCAGTCACTGAAGGTAAGCGTGCAGCTACAACAGGTAGTAAAGAAGGTAAATGATATGCTGTCCTTCATTTCGAGAGAGTCAAGTACAGGAGTAGGGATGTCTTGCTGCAAATATACAGGGCCTTAGTGAGGCCACAGCTGGAGTATTTTTGTAGTTTTGGTCTCCTTATCTGAGGGAGGTGTCTTGCTCCAAAGGAAGTGCAGCAAAGGTTTACCAGACTGATTCATGGGATGGCGGGACTGACATATGAGGAGAGACTGAATTGGTTCAGATTGTATTCGCTGGAGTTCAGAAGAATTTGGGGGGGGGGGGGGGGGTGGTATCTCATAGAAACCTCTAAAATTCTAACAGGACTGGACAGGGTAGATGCAGGAAGGACATTCCCGATGGTGTGTCCAGAACCAGGGGTCACAGTCTGAGGATTTGGGGTAGACCATTTAGGACAGAGATAAGGAGAGAAATTTCTTCATACAGAGAGTGGTCAGCCTGTGGAATTTTTACCACAGGAAGTAATTGATGCTAAAACATTGCATGTTTTCAAGAAGCAGTTAGATATAGCATTTAGGGCGAAAGGGAGAAAAGGCTATGGGGAGAAAGCAGGATTAGGCTATAGAGTTGGACAATCAGCCATGATCTTAATGAATGCGGAGCAGGCTCAAAGGGCCGAATGGCCTTCATCCGGCTCCTATTTTCTATGTTTCTTTGTTTATCCGATTAGCTTTCCTAATGATTCGCTGTACTTGTTTATTAGACTTTTGCGATTCATGCACTAGAGCACCCAGCTCCCTCTGCACCTCACAGCTCTGCAATCGCCCGCCATTTGGAAAATTAGCTTCTTTTTTATTAATAATAATCTTTATTTTCACAAGCAGGCTTACATTAACACTGCAATGAAGTTACTGTGAAAAGCTCCTAGTCGCCCACATTCCAGCACCTGTTTGGGTACACAGAGGGAGAATTCAGAACGCCCAATTCACCTAACAGCACGTCTTTTGGAATTTGTGGGAGGAATCCGGATACCCGGAGGAAACCCACGCAGACACGAGGAGAACCTGTCTCCTCAGTGACCCAAGCCGGGAATCGAACCTGGGACCCTGGCACTGTGAAGCAACAGTGCTAACCACTGTGCTACCGTGCCCCCCACATTTGCCCACCTTGTACTCCATGCGCCAGATCTTTGTCCAGTCCTTGACCCATCTCTATCTTTCTGTGGCCTCCTTATGTCCTCTTCACAACTTACGTTCCCCCCTATCTTTGTGCCGCTGGCACATTTGCCGATCATCTCTCCAATCCCTTCATCCCAGTCGTTTATATAAATTGTAAAAGGTTGTGGTCCCAGCACTGATCACTGTGGCACATCACTCATCACATCTTGCCAACCAGAGAAAGACCCATTTATGTCTATGCTGATTCCTGTTAGTTAGCCAATCTGCTATCCATGCCAGTATGTTACCCCCTACACCGTGAGCTCTTATTTTCCATAATAACTTTTGATGTGGCACTTTATCGAATGCCTTCTGTAAATCTAAGTACAAGTACATCCACTGGTTCCCTTTAATCCCACAACACCCCTTACTTCCTCAAAGAACTCCAACAAGTTGGTTAAGCATGATTTCCCTTTCACAAGACCATGGAGACTTTGCCTGATGGCCTTGATCTTATCCAAGTGCCCTGCTATAACTTGCTTATAGCAATTTCCCTACGACCGACATTGAGCTAACAGGCCACATATTTCCACTTTCTGGGCGAGATTCTCAGGCCGCGGGAGACATCGCACCATTCTCCAGCGGGGTTCTCTGCTTCCACCACTGTCAATGGGAATCCCATTTTCCAGCACTGGGTCCGTATCCTTGTACGCGCTGGTGTTTCAAGTGCTCATCTAAATGCTTCTTCAATGCTGTCAGGAGTTCCAGCCTCTACCGTCCTTTCAGGCAGCAATTTCCAGATTCTCACCACCCTCTGGGTGAAAACGTTTCTCCTCAAATCCCCCTCTAAATCTTCTGTCCCTTATCTTCAATCTATGGTCCCTGGTTATTGACCCCTTTACTAAAGGGATATGTTCCTTCCTCTCTACCCTATCTATGCCCCTCATTATTTTTTACACATCGATGAGGTCCCCCCTCTGTTCTAAGAAAAACAACCCCAGTCTAACCAGCTTCTCTTCATAGCTGAAACGCTCCAGCCCAGGCAGCATCCTTGTGAATCTCCTCTGCACCCTCTCCAGTGCAATCACATCCTTCCCATAGTGTGGCAATGTGAACTGTGGCTGTGACATAATCAGGGTTTTATACAGCTCCCATCATAACCTCCCTGCTTTAAATTCTATACCTCAGCTAATAAAGGTAAGTATCTCATATTCCTTCTTAACCACTTTATCTACCTGTCCTGCTGCCTTCAGGGATCTATGGACATGAACCCCAAGGCCCCTCTGTCCTAGCGTCCCACTTGTATTTACTTGCCTTGTTAGTCCTCCCGAAATGCATGGTATCCTCCTCGAATCTCGGGAATTTTGGAACATTAAAACAGTGCATCAATAATGCCATTAACCCTTGGATGATGTCCACTGGGACCTGGGCTCTTACCAGCACACAGCTCAGTCCCTGGTAATTGTAATTTTCCTGAATTCCTCCTTCCCTTCCATTTCCTGGTTAACAGCTACTTCCAGGATATTCATAGAATCCCTACAGTGCGGAAGGAGGCCATTTGGCCCATCGTGTTGTACCGAACCTCCGAAAGAGCGCGCTACCTGGGCCCACACCTCCCTCCCTATCCCTGTAACCCCAACTAACCTTTTTTGAACACTAAGGGGCAATTTTATCATGGCAAATCCACCTAACCCGTACATCTCTGAGGAGAACGTGCAAACTTCACATACAGTTGACCATCCAAGGTCGAAATCGAACTCGGGTCCCTGGCGCTGTGTCACCCTGCCACCCTTCCTATACTGTGGTGACCAGAACCGCACATAGTACACTTACTAATAACCTTGACAGTGAAGATTGATGCAAAATACCCTTTCAATGCATCTGCTACTCTGTGCTTTACATTATCAACTCTCCAAATTAATTTTTCAAAGGACCAATGGTAACTTTGTAAACTTGATTTTACTCTCTCTCTATTTTAATATTTCTGGCTAGCTATCTCTCGTGCTCTAATTTTTCACTCTTTATCTCTTAAGTCAGCCTGTTGCTGCTCCTTGTATTCTATCCAATACTCTGACCTCCAACTTGTCTTTGTATAATTATATGCTTCATCTTGGGGCAGCACGGTAGCATGGTGGTTAGCATAAATGCTTCACAGCTCCAGGGTCCCAGGTTCGGTTCCCGGCTGGGTCACTGTCTGTGCGGAGTCTGATGGTCCTCCCCGTGTGTGCGTGGGTTTCCTCCAGGTGCTCCGGTTTCCTCCCACAGTCCAAAGATGTGCGGGTTAGGTGGATTGGCCATGCTAAAATTGCCCGTAGTGTCCTAAAATGTAAGGTTAAGGGGGGGGGGTTTGTTGGGTTACGGGTATAGGGTGGATACGTGGGTTTGAGTAGGGTGATCATTGCTCGGCACAACATCGAGGGCCGAAGGGCCTGTTCTGTGCTGTACTGTTCTATGTTCTATCTTTAAGGTGGATACTGTCTTGAACCTTTCTAGATGATCGCTCGCGCTACACAAGTGCCAGGCAATGACCATCTCTAACGAGAGAAGGTCTAACCATCTCCTGCCTTGACATTAAATGGCATCACTGAATCCCCCACTATCAACATCATGGGGGTTACAATTGACCAGAAACTGAACTGGGACCAGCCATATAAATACTGTGGCTACCAGAACACGTCAGAGACTGGGAATCCTGTGGAAAGTAACTCACCTCCTGACTCCTCCCAAAGCCTGTCCATCATCTACAAGGACACAAGTCAGGAGTGTGATGGGATACTCTCACACTTGCCTGCATGAGTGCAGCTCCCAACAAGGCTCGAGAAGCTCGACACCATCCAGGACAAATCAGCACCGTTCGATCGACACGCTAACCACAAACATTCTCTCCCTCCACCACCGACGCACAGTGGCAGCTGTGTGTACCATCTACAAGATGCACCACAGCCACTCAACAGCACCTTCCAAACCCACCACCTCGACCGTCTAGAAGGCCAAGGAGGGGGCATCAGACACATGGGGAACACCCACCGTCTGCAAGTTCCCCTCAGAGCCACACACACACCTTCTCAACTGGGAAATATACCAGCCGATCCTTCACTGTCCTGGGTCAGAATCCTGGAACTCCCTTCCTCACAGAGCCGTGGGTGTACCTACACCACACGTGGGTTGCAGCGGGTTAAAGATGGCCGCTCACCCATCAACATCTTGAGGGGGTGACTAGGCATGGGGCAACAAAGGCTATTGAGTGACCTCTGACTTCGGGAGGAGTGGGTGAAGCAGGCTGGGAACCTGCTCGTGATTCCCGTCAGGACGTCCAGGTGTCCGACAGCCCGTTGCGATCCAACCTGCTCCGTTCAATCACAGCTCCTGTCTCCTGGCCTCATGTCTTGAAATAACACCTGAACCGGATCTGTATGCCCATGCCTCCCAACCCCACCAGCGTCGCCCAATACCATAGTCGTCCAAACGCAGCCCACAGCCACTGACACACATTCCCTTCTCTACAGGGACATTGGTGAGAGAGACCGAGGGGGTGGGGGGAGGCTGGGGAGAGAAGGTGACAAACTGAGGTAAGAGAGGGGGTGGTTAAAGGAGAGAAAGGGACAAAGTTTCAGACAGAGGAGGGAGAGGCAGAGAATGAGAGTGTCAAAAAGAGAGACACAGAGAAAGAGAGAGATACAGAGTGATAGAGTAAGAGAGACAGAGCGATAGACAGAGAGGGAGATAGAGAGTTACAGGCAGAGAGAGACAGACAGACATTGAGAGAGAGAGCGAGAGAGAGAGAAAGAGAGGGTCTGACAGAGAGAGTGACAGTGAATGCGAGAGAGAGAAAGAGAAGCAGATAGAGAGAGAGAGAGACAGAGGGAGGGAGAGACAGAGAAAGAGAGATACAGAGGGAGAGATAAAGACACAGAGACAGAGGGGAAGAGACAGAGGGGGAGAGACAGACAGAGAGAGAGAGAGAGACAGAGCGAGAGCGAGAGAGACAGAGACAGAGAGACAGAGAGAGAGAGACAGAGACAGATAGAGACAGAGACAGATAGAGACAGAGACAGATAGAGACAGAGACAGATAGAGACAGAGGGAGGGACAGAGATAGAGAGACAGAGAGAGAGACAGAGCGAGAAAGAGAGACAGAGCGAGAAAGAGAGACAGAGCGAGAAAGAGAGACAGAGACAGATAGAGACAGAGGGAGGGACAGAGATAGAGAGACGAGAGAGAAAGATAGAGAGAGAGAGAGAAAGATAGATAGACAGAGAAAGAGAGACAGAGCTGGAATGACAGAGAGAGACAGAGACACAGAGACAAAAAGAGAGAAAGATAGAGAAAGAGACAGCGAGAGAGACAGGGATAGAGAGACAGAAAGAGAGTTAGGGAGAGACAGAGTTAGAGAGACAAGAGAGAAAGATAGAGAAAGAGACAGCGAGAGAGACAGAGATAGAGAGACAGAAAGAGTTAGGGAGAGATAGAGATAGAGAGACGAGAGCGAAAGATAGAGACAGAGAGAGACAAAGATAGACAGAAAGACAGAGTGAGAGGCAGAGAGGAAAAGAGACAGATAAAGAAAGAGACAGAGAGAGAGAAAGACAGAGAAAGAGAGAGACAGAGAGAGAAACAGATAGAGGAAGAGAGTGATGTAGAGAGATAGAGAAACAGAGTCAGAGATAGAGAGATAACCCTGACAGAATTGGGGGAAGGGAGCTGAGAGCGAGAGGCGATTAGAATAGAATGAAGCATTTACTCCTCTCTCCCTCCCTTTCTCAAAAGGAGGGAAATTAAATCGAATGCCCAAAATCTTTATCAATGCACCGTAGAACAACCCCCACCCCCACACTGCCCATGAGAAGAAGGGGGAGAAATGGGGGGGTGGGGGAGAAATGGGGGGGTGGGGGAGAAATGGGGGGGTGGGGGAGAAATGGGGGAGAAATGGGGGGGGGGGGAGTGAGATGGAAGATATTAGGGAACGAGGGACCCCACTGTCACTGTGTTAAAATCGACAAACAGGCTCTTACCACCTTCTGAACTAGTCCTTTGTGTGTTTTTCTGTTTCTCTCTGTGTCTCCCTCTCTCTCTCTCTCTCTCTTTCTCTCAGTCTCTCAAAATCATCGATCCTAGCAGCCTTTGTTATGGACTGAGGTGAGGGAGAGGGTGAAATAGATGTCCCAGCGAATTTGGACCTGGGGAGGTGGGAGGGATAGGGAGAGGGGAGGGGGTGGAGAGAGAGGTAGAGAGAGAGAGAGAGAGAGAATGGGGGGGGGGGGATCTCGGGGATAGAGATCGCGGGGAGAGAAGGAAGGAAGGAAGGGAGGGGGTTCGACGTAAGGGGAAAGGGGCTTGATCCCTCAATATTCACCACTTGAGGGGGTGGGGGCTACAGAGAGAGAGCGGAGGCAGGGCTGGGAGGGGTGAGTCACGCACGAGTAGGGTTAGGGAGAGAGAGTGAGAAAAGGGGAGAGAGGGAGAGAGAGAAAGGCGTTTGGTATGAACAGGTCATCGTAACAGAGAGAGAGAGAGAGGGGGTCTGTGCATGGGATAGAGGAGAGGAGGCCGGCCCGGTGGTATATCTCTGGGGTGACGGAGTGGGGGGGATTTCGGTGTATCGATACGTCCCCTTCCCCCCTCGCTCTCTCTCTCTCTCTCAACCCCTCTCTCGTTCCCTCTCTCCCGCCTCCCTCAGCTGTTTAGCGTACCTGAATCGGAGCTCGAAACCCAAAGAGATCCCAACGACAGGGATGGAGAGGAACATCTGCAAGAGACGGACTGGATTCCTGCAGCGATCGGGACTGATGCATTCCCACCACCACATCCCCCCCCCTCCTTTAATCCAGGGGGTCAGCAGACAGGAATCAGAAGGAACCAGGGCTGATTCAACCCCCTCCCTCTCTAACCCAGGGTGTCACTGGACAGGGATCAGGAGCAGGAACCCAGGATTATATACCCTCCTCCCTAACCCAGGGAGCAGGAACCCAGGATGATATACCCTTCTCCCTAACCCAGGGTGTCACTGGACAGGAATCAGGAGCAGGGAACCGGGATGATATACCCTCCTCCCTAACCCAGGGTGTTGCTGGACAGGGATCAGGAGCAGGAACCCAGGATGATATACCCTCCTCCCTAACCCAGGGTGTTGCTGGACAGGAATCAGGAGCAGGGACCCGGGATGATATACCCTCCTCCCTAACCCAGGGATCAGGAACCCAGGATGATATACCCTCCTCCCTAACCCAGGGTGTCACTGGACAGGAATCAGGAGCAGGGAACCGGGATGATATACCCTCCTCCCTAACCCAGGGTGTTGCTGGACAGGAATCAGGAGCAGGGACCCGGGATGATATACCCTCCTCCCTAACCCAGGGTGTCACTGGACAGGAATCAGGAGCAGGGACCCGGGATGATATACCCTCCTCCCTAACCCAGGGATCAGGAGCAGGAACCCAGGATGATATACCCTCCTCCCTAACCCAGGGAGCAGGATGATATACCCTCCTCCCTAACCCAGGGTGTCACTGGACAGGAATCAGGAGCAGGAAGCCAGGATGATATACCCTCCTCCCTAACCCAGGGTGTCACTGGACAGGGATCAGGAGCAGGAACCCAGGAAGATATACCCTCCTCCCTAACCCAGGGATCAGGAGCAGGAACCCAGGATGATATACCCTCCTCCCTAACCCAGGGTGTCACTGGACAGGGATCAGGAGCAGGGACCCGGGATGATATACCCTCCTCCCTAACCCAGGGATCAGGAGCAGGAACCCAGGATGATATACCCTCCTCCCTAACCCAGGGATCACTGGACAGGGATCAGGAGCAGGAACCCAGGATGATATATCCTCCTCCCTAACCCAGGGATCACTGGACAGGGATCAGGAACCAGGATGATATACTCTCCTCCTTAACCCAGGGTGTTACTGGACAGGAATCAGGAGCAGGAACCCAGGATGATATACCCTCCTCCCTAACCCAGGGTGTTACTGGACAGGAATCAGGAGCAGGGAACCGGGATGATATACCCTCCTCCCTAACCCAGGGTGTTACTGGGCAGGAATCAGGAGCAGGGACCCGGGATGATATACCCTCCTCCCTAACCCAGGGTGTTACTGGACAGGAATCAGGAGCAGGAACCCAAGAGGATATACCCTCTTCCCTAACCCAGGGTGTCACTGGACAGGGATCAGGAACAGGGACCCAGGATGATATACCCTCCTCCCTAACCCAGGGATCAGGAACAGGGACCCAGGATGATATACCCTCCTCCCTAACCCAGGGTGTTGTTGGACAGGAATCAGGAACAGGGACCCGGGATGATATACCCTCCTCCCTAACCCAGGGTGTTGCTGGACAGGAATCAGGAACAGGGACCCGGGATGATATACCCTCCTCCCTAATCCAGGGATTACTGGACAGGAATCAGAAGGAACCAGGGCTGATTCAACCCCCTCCCTCCCTAACCCAGGGATCAGGAGCAGGGACCCGGGATGATGATTCACCCCCCCTCTCGAACCCACTGTGTTACTGGACAGGGATCAGGATCAGGAACCTGGGTGATTCACCCCCTTCCCAAAACCCAAGGGTCACTGGACAGTGAATAGGAACCCGGGATGATTCACCCACTCCCTCCCGAACCCAGGGTGTTACTGGACATGGATCAGGAGCAGGAACCAGGGCTGATTCACTCCCGCTCCCTTGGACAGGGATCAGGAAGCAGTTGCTTCTCCTACCTCTCTAACCCAGGAGTCCTAACCGCCCCCCCCCCCCCCCCCTTAAAGGCCCAGAACGAGACAGGCCTTCGGAGTGGAAGCACCTGGAGGTGGGATAACAGGGGCAAAACGTCGAAGGAGGAGAGTAGCAACTCTGAACCAGCTTTCCTACCCTCCCACCAACCACCCCCTCCCCCTCCAGCACAGCCTCCGAAAGCCAGGTTTTCACAGAGACTCCAGTTCAGGCCTTTGGCCCAGCTTGCCTACACGCAGCCTGCCCTCTGGATTACAGCAGCCACGGATGGGCTCCCCCTGCTCCCGTTGCTAGGCGACAGCTGGAGTTAAAAAAAATGGGGCCTGGCGCATGAACATGGGCAAATGGCTAAAAAGCTGTGCCCCCCTCCCCCCCCCAAAACCAACCACCCCAAAACATGTCGGCCACACAGAATTGAAATTTGAAACCTTGTGAGCTGATAGCTGCTGTGTGGGTCAAACAGAGAGAGAGAGTCTGAAAAAGAGAGGGAGAGAAAGGTGATGAGGAAAGAGAGAGACACATAGAATCATAGAATTTACAGTGCAGAAGGAGGACATTCAACCCATTGAGACTGGACCGGCCCTTTAGAAAGAGAATAGGTAGAGAAGGATGCAGAGGGACGCACGTACACACACACCACAATTAGAGACCAGTCAGTGTACAGATATCTCCCTCAGAGAGAGAGAACTGAGAGACACCAGTCAGTGTATAGATATCTCCCTGAGAGAGAGGGGGGACTGAGAGACACCAGTCAGTGTACAGATATCTCCCTGAGAGAGAGGGGGGACTGAGAGACACCAGTCAGTGTACAGATATCTCCCTGTGAGATAGAGAGGACTGAGAGACACCAGTCAGTGTACAGATATCTGCCTGAGAGAGAGACCAGTCAGTGTACAGACTTCTGCCTGCGGGGGAGAGGGGACAGAGAGACACCAGTCTGTGTACAGATATCGCCCTGAGAGTGAGAGGGGTCTGAGAGACACCAGTGTACAGATATCTCCCTGAGAGAGAGAGACCAGTCAGTGTACAGATATCTGCCTGAGAGAGAGACCAGTCAGTGTACAGACTTCTGCCTGAGAGGGAGAGGGGACAGAGAGACACCAGTCTGTGTACAGATATCGTCCAGAGAGTGAGAGGGGTCTGAGAGACACCAGTCAGTGTACAGATATCTCCCTGAGAGAGAGCGACCAGTCAGTGTACAGATATCACCTTGAGAGAGAGAGACACCAGTCAGTGTACAGATATCTGCCTGGGAGAGTGAGAGAGAGAGATACCAGTTAGTGCCCAGATATCTCCCTGAGAGAGAGGGGGACTGAGAGACACCAGTGTATAGATATCTCCCTGAGAGATGGGACTGAGAGACACCAGTCAATGTACAGATATCTCCCCGAGAGAGAGAGGGAGCTGAAAGACATCAGTCAGTGTACAGATATCTCCCTGAGAGAGAGATGGACTGAGAAACACCAATTCACACAAAACAGAGAGTAGATGTAAACTGTGGCTTTAATCGACTAGAACAGTGCCTGCCTGCGACTGCTCTGCTACTGAGAGCCGCCTACAGGGCTACTGCTCTTTATACCTCCCCGCAAGGGGAGGAGCCAGGGGCAGAGCCCACAAGGGCACCAACATGATACATTCCAGGTAATATCTTACAATGGTCCATAGGTGGAGCCCACATGGGCAACAGCATGATACAGTGACATACATGGTGAATGGTTAATGCAATACGTTCACCATATTCGCCCCCTGTTTAAAAAGTTGAAGTCCAGCAGAGGTGAAGGGTTCACAAGTTCAGCCTGTCCGGCACCCGGATCGTGCGCTGCGATCGCCGAAGCTCAGGTATCGCAGCTGGCCCGGATGTCGAACTCATCCGTGCGGCATGGGTAGTGAAGCCGCTGGTACGGGCACAGATGTGGACTCCGGGAGCGTGTCTTCTGGAGCTTCGTTCCTGAGGGTCGGTGAAGGGGGAAGGGAGGGCGGGATGGGGTACGGGTGCCATGTAGGGGCGGGGGCGCTGGTCAGCGTAGGTTGAGTGGGATAAGTTGGGGTGGTAGTGGGACCTGCTGGTGCCAGGTCCAGGATGGAAACCGTATCCTGTCGGCCGTTGAGGTGTTCTGTGTATGCGTACTAGGGGTTGGTATGAAGGAGCTGGACCCTCTCGACCAGGGGGTTGGACTTATGGCTCCTGACGTGTTTGCGGAGTAGGACAGGCCCCGATGCCTTCAGCCCAGACGGAAGCGAGACCCTGGAGGTGGATTTCCTGGGGAAAACAAACAGGCGGTCATGAGGGGTCTCGTTTGTGGCCGTGCAAAGAAATAGAGTGGAGTGCGTCGGGGAGGACCTCCTGCCAGTGGGAGATTCCTAGACCGTAGGGCCAGGAGGACGGTCTTCCAGACCGTCGCGTTCTTCCTCTCCACCTGCCTGTTTCCCTGGGGGTTATAACTGGTAGTCCTGCTCGAGGCGATGCCCTTACCGAGCAGGTACTGACGCAGTTCGTCGCTCATGAACGACGAGCCCCGGTCACTGTGAAGGTACGAGGGGAAACCAAACAGGGTGAAGACACTATGTAGGGCTTTAATGACGGTGGCCGCGGTCATGTCGGGGCAGGGGATTGCAAAGGGGAAGCGGGAGAACTCGTCAACGAAGTTGAGGAAATATGTGTTGCGGTTGGTAGAGGGGAGGGGCCCTTTGAAATCGATACTGAGGCGCTCAAAGGGCCGGGATGCCTTTACCAGGTGGGCCGTATCCGGACGATAGAAGTGTGGCTTGCACTCCGCACAGATCGGGCAGTCCCTGGTCATGGCTCTGACCTCCTCAGTGGAGTAGGGCAGGTTGCGGGCCTTGATGTAGTGGAGAAGCCGGGTGACCCCCGGATGGCAGAGGTCATCGTGGATAGCCTGTAGTCGGTCATCTTGCGCGCTGGCGCACGTGCCGCGGGACAGGGCATCTGGGGGCTCATTGAGCTTCCCAGGACGATATACTATATCGTAATTATAGGTGGAGAGTTTGATCCTCCACCTCAAGATCTTATCTTGATCTTGCCCCGCTGCGTATTATCAAACATGACGGCTACCGATCGTTGGTCAGTGACGAGGGTAAACCTCCTACCAGCGAGGTAGTGCCTCCAGTGCCATACGGCTTCCACGATGGCTTGGGCTTCTTTTGCAACCGAGGAGTGTCGAATTTCGGAGGTGTTGAGGGTACGTGAAAAAAATGCTACTGGCCTGCCCGCCTGGTTAAGGGTGGCGGCGAGGGCGACCTCTGACGCGTCGCTCTCTACCTGGAAGGGGACAGACCCGTCCACCGCGCGCACTGCGGCTTTGGCAATATCCGCCTTGATGCAGCTGAAGGCCTAGCGGGCCTCAGCCGCCAGTGGGAAGAAGGTGGGCTTTGTCCGCATAGTTGGGGACCCACTGGGCTTAATAGGAAAAGAACCCGAGGCACCTTTTCAGGGCCTTGGGGAAGGGGGAGTTGCAGGGAGGGCGCATACGGTCGAGGTCGGGTCCTAGAACCCCGTTTTCCACGACGTAGCCGAGGATGGCTAGTCTGGTTGTGCGGAAAACGCATTTCTCCTTGTTATAAGTGAGATTAAGGGTTTGGGCGGTTTGGAGAAATCTCTGGAGTTTGGCATCATGGTCCTGCTGATCATGGCCGCAGATGGTGACGTCCAAGTACAGAAATGTAGCCCGCCGCCCGTACTGGTCAACCATTCGGTCCATTCTTCTTTGGAAGACCGAGACCCCGTTTGTGATGCCGAAGGGGACCCGGAGGAAGTGGAAGAGGCGACCGTCTGCCTCAAAGGCCGTGTAGTGGCGGTCCTCTGGGCGGATCGGGAGCTGGTGGTATGCAGATTTCAGATCCACTGTGGAGAACACCCCGTAGTGAGTGATCTGGTTAACCATGTCTGTGATCCGGGGAAGGGGGTACGCATCGAGGTGCATGAACCGGTTTATGGTTTGGCTGTAATCTACAACCATCCGGTTCTTTTCCCCGGTCCTGATGACCACCACCTGAGCTCTCCAGGGGCTATTGCTGGCCTCGATGATCCCCTCCCACAAGAGTCGCTGGACCTTGGATCTGATAAAAGTCCTGTCCTGGATGCTGTACCGCCTGCTTCTGGTGGCGACTGGCTTATAGTCGGCAGTGAGATTTGCGAAGAGTGGGGGAGGGTCGACTTTTAGGGTCGCGAGGCTACATACGGTGAGTGGAGGTAGGGGCCCACCGAACTTCAGAGTTAGGCTCCTGAGGTTACACTGGAAGTCCAGTCCCAACTGGAGAGGAGCGCATATAACTTAAAATCGGCGTACTCGGTGCCCTGTATAGCGAGGGTTGCAGTAGTGCACCCCCGGATCTGGACCGAGTGTGACCCAGATGGTTTGATGTGCAGGGAAGATTGGGAGCGAGCAGCGCCTTACCATGTCTGGATGAATGAAGATGTCCGTGCTCCCGGAATCGAACAGGCAAGATGTTTTGTGTCCATTTACTCGGACAGCCATCATGGAGCTCTGGAGGTGTTTGATTCGCGACTGGTCAAGGGTGACCGTGCTGAGTTGCGGGTAGCCAATGTGGTCGGAGGTGCTAGGGTGGTCCCAAGATGGCTGCCTCCGTCGGTCGCACGTGTCGGGCAGCATTGCAGATGGCGTCCAAGATGGCAGCCCCCATGAGTCGCACGTGGCGGGCCACGTGGGCGAGGATGGCCAAGATGGCGCCCCCGTGAGTCGCACACGTTGTGCGGGCTTGAAGATGGCTGCCCCCACGGACAACACGAGGCCGATAACACATCCAGGGGGGGGTGGCGGAACCGGCAGACACGCTGCCACACTGCGTGGTCTGTGGGCCTGAGTCCGAGAGTCAGGCCTGCGATTTTGAGGATTTGGACCTGGCCAGGCAAACCTTAGCGAAATGTCCCTTTTTACCACCATGCCCATGAAAGGGGGAGTGAGGGGGTGTATGAAAGGTGGGTATGCAGGGGCCTCATAAAGGTTGGGGAGGGTGAAGGGTGGGGTTCCTGAATGGGCAGGAAGCCCAAAAGTGGGAATTGGGGGGGCTGCAAAGTGGGGGGGGGGGGGGGGGGGGGGGGGGGGGCCCTCAACTATTCCATAGTGAATGTTCTCATTTGGTGGGGTTGGGGGGGGGAAATGCCCATGTCTGCGGGGTCAGCATTGCCCGTGGGTGGGGGGTATGGGGGCTCCTCAAGCTCACTTAGAGATTGGGACACCCTCTCGAAATGGCGCCCCGATCTCTGAGGAGACGGTTCGCTGGCGGGTTCAGCTCCCTGCTGCTAAAAATATTTCTAAGTCTGGGCTAGACCGAGGAGGGACTCCCCAAGGCCCAAAAAAAAATACCTATGGTTGAATAGCGATCTGGATCTCACTCATAAAGCCGGCGGAAAAAACCTGCCAAACCTCCCTTAAAATGACACTTAGGGCACGATTCACCCCCAAACTTTCTCAGTCTTATTTGTGGCGGGGTTTTCAGGGAGTTTCCCGTCGGCTCAGCTGGCGAGTTCCCCACCGGTATTCGATGTCACTTAGGGCGCGATTCTCTGGCCTTGTTACGCTCTCGCTCAAGAGAGGCCAAAAACGAGTACCGCACCAGGCACCAAACATGGCCATCACCGACTGCGCAACGCCTTGCATACCTTCATTAATGGTGCCGACATCAGGCACCAGACTCTCTATTGCGATCACCATCCTAACAGTGTTGGCCTCAGTGCCACTTTGCTGGCGACATCTCCTGCGCCCGTAGCCACCGGGACTCATTCAACGGCTATGGGTCTGCTGGTGTGTCGCTGACATCACCCTCTGAATTCCCCGGCCGCTCCCTGACATCTCCATCAGCTCTGGGAACCTCTATACCACAGGCCCAGCATCAGGCTGGGCCCAGCTTGGTCCTTGGATCCACCAGCTCTCTGACTGCTGGCTCGCCTGGGGGTTGCTGCCTCCACCTGATATGCATCATCAGCAGTGTGGTGCTCACCAGATTGTGACCCAGAAGCCTGTCCACTAACATTGTCCCACCGAGGTGTGTGTGTGCTGGTGGGCCGTTGTGTGTGCGCTGGTGGGCAGCTGTGCCTCCGAGATGTTCTCCTTGGAGGCAGAAGAGGGTGCCGCCTGGGATTGGTCGGCGCCATCAGCTGCAGGGCCTGCGGGACATGTGGTCAGTGGGAAGGATGTGTCAGTCAGTAAGGCAATAACAACTCACGTTTGACAGTTCCCCCGGGTGGAGCCTGGTGGTTCTTCACCTCTGCGGCATCTGCCAGCTGTCCTCAGCCACCCCAGTCACCTCAAAGAAGGTGAGGGCCAGTCTGGGCCCTCCCCTGCTGATTGTGGGAGAGCTTTTCCTGAGGAGACACAGAGAGGGCATCGTTAGCCGCACGCGTGGTTGACAGTGGTGGGAGGTGAGTGTGAAGGTAGGGTTGGGGGTCAGATGGAGAGTTGGAAGGTGTTTGCTCTCTTGAGGTGGCGGTGGGAGGACGTAGGTGTCTACTCACTCATGCTGCCGGTGTAGGTCGTTTCTGACACTGAAGGCCAGGCCTCCTGGTCACACTCCCCGAGCTCACAGCTTCCGCCACCTCGTTCCAGGCAGCACTGGCTGTCTTGTGGCTCACCCTCTGGGCGCCTCAAGGGAACAGGACATTCCTCCTGGCCTCCACTGCATCTCGGAGTCTCCCCAGATCTGCGTTCCCGAAACTTGGAGCTGGTCTCCTCAGCGCCATTGTTGCGAGCTGGCTGGGGTTGGCTGAGCAAGTGCAGCGTAAGTGCTACTCGACCTTGTTAGAGAGGGTTGGCGAGCGCAGTGCCGGCAAATCAGCTGGCCAGCCTTCATTTGTGACGAGAAGCCCATGAGGCCTCGTTAAGTGGACAAATTAACGTTGAATTGCATTGCCGGCCTCGCTGGGCCTAATGCTGGGAAGCTCACGGAAATTCCCACTCACTACCACACTACCAATCTTTCTGGAGAATTGCGCCCTTAGTCACTTTTTTTGGCCCTGGGGAGTTTCTCACCAGTTTTTTTTTTCAGTACTGGGGAGCTGAACTCAGAGATCGGGCTGCCATTTTGAAAGGGGTAGGTCCCATTTTCAAAGAGGTGAGTCCCATTTTGAAAGGGGTGTTCCCCCCCCCCCCACTCCCCACCCACCCACCCATGGGCAATGTCACCCCCCCACACATGGGCACTTCCCCACACACGCCAAGTGAGGACACCCCGCGATGGGGTCCCTGGGACTCCACCCTCTTCAGGCTCCCCTTGCCCATTTACAGGCCCCTCCCCTTCCACAACTCACACCCATCACCCCCCAACCTCCCAGACCTACCTGCCCTGCACACCACCACCCTTCAAACCCTCCCTCCATCCTCTTTTCATGGGCATTTCACTGACCCTTGGCAGGGCCTCCCTGACATCCAGGCACTTGGGCAGTGCTCCTGCCAGCTTGGCAGTGCCACCCCGTCACCTTGCAGTGCGAAGGTGGTGATGCCAAGGTGCCAGCTGGGCAGTGCCTGATGGAACCATCAGTTCAGCGAACACGTGTAGTTGGATCTGAACAGAGGCTTTAATACACTTACAATTGAGCCAGCCTATTCATCGTTGAACTTCAGGTGAACTGGCAGGCTGGCTCTAAGGCACTGATCTTTATACATCGGTCCCAGAGGGAGGAGTCCTGGGCGGAGCCAAGGGAGGAGCCCAGTACAAACTCTCGCGTACTCCCAGAGCGAGTCCCCCTGGTGGTCGGATAGTGCAACTGCACTTACAATGGGTAGATAATGAACATATATACATGGAATGATATTGGCAACTATATATAGTGTGAATCACATTCACCACATTCACCCCCTGTTAAAAAAATCAAGTCCGGCGGGGGTGATGGCTCAAAGAGTCAGTCTGTCCGGTGGACGAATTGTCCGTTTTGATCTGCGTAGCACCGGGGTTGCAGCCTCTTGCGGTGGCTGGGTGGGCGTCGAGGTCTGGGGTACGGTTGCCGGCTCCGGGGCGAGTCTTGTCCGAGCCTCATACACCTCCTGGTCGAATGGAGACTGGGGTCGCGGGGGGTGGGCTGGTGCTGGCGCTCAGGACTGGTGGGGTGAGCTCGCAGAATCAGGGGCGCAAGGGGGCGGCCGCATAGGGAACGGGGAAAGGAGTTCCTCAGTGGGGGTAGATGGGGGGCTGGATCCAGCGGGTGCCAGGTCCCGGAGGGATACTGTGTCCTGGCGACCGTCCAGGAACTCAACAAATGCGTACTGTGGGTTGGAATGAAGCAGGCGCACCTTTTCAACAATGGGGTCAGTCTTGTGCACCCTGACGTGCTTCCTTAGGAGAACCGGGCCTGGCGTCCTCAGCCATGCCGGAAGTGAGACCCCTGTGGTAGTGCCCCTGGAAAAAATGAAGAGCCGCTCGTGGGGGGTTTGGTTGGTAGCTGTACATAGGAGGGATCTAATTGCATGGAGCGCATCAGGGAGGACTTCCTGCCATTGGGAAACTTGGAGCTTTCTGGACCTGAGGGTCAGTAGGACGGTCTTCCAGACCATCGCGTTCTCCCTCTCCACCTGTCCGTTCCCACTGGGGTTGTAACTGGTAGTCCTGCTCAAGGCGATGTCCTTGTCGAGCAGGTACTGACGCAGCTCGTCACTCATAAAGGACGCACCCCGGTCGCTGTGCACGTAGCTGGGGAAACCAAACAGGGTGAAGACACTATGCAGGGTTCTAATGACTGTGTGGGAGGTCATAGCGGGGCATGGGATGGCGAAGGGGAATCGGGAGAACTCGTCAATAATGTTAAGGAAGTAAATGTTTTTGTTAGTGGAGGGGAGAGGCCCTTTGAAATCGATCGCAAGGCATTCAAAGGGCCTAGAAGCCTTGACCAGGTGGGCCCTGTCTGGTCTATAGAAGTGTGGTTTGCACTCCGCACAGATCGGGCAGTCCCTGGTGACCGCTTTTACCTCCTCGTTGGAGAAAGGCAGGTTTCGGGCTCTGATGTAGTGGGCGAGCCAGGTGACCCCTTGGTAGCAGAGGTCATCGTGGATGGCTTTTAGGCGGCTGATTTGCGCGCTGGCGCATGTCCCGCGGGATAGGGCATCTGAGGGCTCGTTGAGCTTCCCCGGTCGATATTTGATATCATAATTGTAGGTGGAGAGTTCAATCCTCCACCGAAGAATTTTGTCATTTTTGATTTTGCCCCTTTGCGAGTTGTCGAACATGAAGGCGACCGACCGTTGGTCGGTAATGAGGGTGAACCTCCTACCTGCGAGGTAGTGCCTCCAGTGTCGGACAGCCTCCACGATGGCTTGTGCTTCCTTCTCGACTGAGGAGTGTCGGAGTTCTGAAGCGGATAGGGTACGGGAGAAAAATGCAACGGGCCTCCCTGCCTGATTTAAAGTGGCTGCTAGAGCTACCTCTGAGGCGTCGCTCTCAACCTGAAAGGGAGTGGATTCATCCACCGCCTGCATGGCTGTTTTGGCGATGTCATCCCTGATGCAGCTGAAGGCCTGGCGCGCCTCAGCAGACAGGGGAAATAGTGTGGCCTTGAAGAGTGGGCGGGCTATGTCCGCATATTGAGGGACCCACTGGGCGTAGTACGAAAAGAGCCCCAAGCACCATTTGAGGGCCTTGGGGCCATGGGGGAGGGGGAGTTCTAAGAGGGGGCGCATGCGGTCCGGGTCTGGGCCCAGGACTCCGTTTTCCACGACGTAGCCGAGGATGGCCAGTCTGTTTGTGCGGAACTCGCATTTCTCCTTGTTATATGTAAGGTTTAATTTTTGGGCCACCTGGAGAAAACGGTGGAGGTTGGCGTCGTGGTCCTGCTGGTCATAGCCGCAGATGGTAACATTGTCCATATACGGAAACGTGGCCCACAGCCCGTACTGGTCTACCATTCGGTCCATTGCTCGTTGGAACACCGAAACCCCGTTAGTGACGCCGAAGGGAACCCGGAGGAAATGAAAGAGGCGGCCATCGGCCTCGAACGCCGTGTAGTGGCGGTCCTCCGGGCGGATTGGGATCTGGTGGTATGCAGACTTCAGATCCACCGTGGAAAATACCCGATATTGGGCGATCTGGTTTACCATGTCCGCGATTCTGGGGAGGGGATACGCGTCTAGGAGCGTAAAGTGGTTGATGGTCTGGCTATAATCGACGACCATGCGGAATTTTTCCCCGGTATTGATGACCACCACCTGAGCTCTCCAG
Organism: Scyliorhinus canicula; assembly: GCF_902713615.1. Taxonomy (NCBI): domain Eukaryota; kingdom Metazoa; phylum Chordata; class Chondrichthyes; order Carcharhiniformes; family Scyliorhinidae; genus Scyliorhinus; species Scyliorhinus canicula. The sequence goes on from NC_052161.1 coordinate 85,310,092, forward strand.
GGACTGTTACTGGCCTCTATGATCGCCTCACTGAGCAGCCTTCAGACCTCCGTTCAGATAAATACCCTATCCTGCAGGCTGTACCGCCTGCTGCAGGTGGCTACCGGTTTGCAATCCGGGGTGAGGTTGGCGAAGAGAGGAGGGGTGTCGATGCGCAGCGTGGCGAGGCTGCAGATAGTGAGTGGGGGCAGGGGCACGCCGAAGCTGAGGGTGAAACTCTTGAGATTACATTGGAAATCCAAGCCTAAGAGGAGTGGCGCGCAGAGGTCGGGCAAGACATACAGTTTAAATTTGGAATAGCTAGCGCCTCAAATCGTTAGCATTGCTGCAGTGCGGCCTTGGATTTGGATGGAATGGGAGCCCGAAGCGAGGGCGATAGTTTGGTTGATGGGATAAATAGGGAGGGAACAGCGTCTTACCAGCTCTGGGTGTATGAAGCTCTCTGTGCTCCCGGAGTCGAAGAGGCACGACGTATTGTACCCGTTGATCTGGACTTCCGTCATTGAATTTCTCAGATGCTTGGGGCGAGATTGGTCGAGGGTGACCGTGTTGAGTTGCGGGCTGCGTGGTGGGTGCCCGGGGGAGTCGAATTCTTCCGATCGGGCGTCCTGTCGAGTAGATGCCGCTGCGTTCTGGCGAGCTTGATGCAGGAACACTGCGCTGAGTTGCGGGCCATGTGGTGACTGCCCGCGGAGGTTGTACTCCTCCGATGAGCTGTTTGAGTCTGAGGATGCAGCTAGGGCCCATGGACCGCACGTGGAGGGTGTTGATGAAGATGGCGTCCAAGATGGCGGCCCCATGAATCGCACGTGGCCGGCCGCATGGTGGAGGTTTGCAGCGTTTCGGGCCCCGCGGGCCTGCTGGTGCTGGGGTGGTGTTGAGGGCTGGGGCCCTTCTGCCGAGGCACACTTTAGCATAGTGGCCTTTCTTCCCGCAGCTGCTGCAGGTCGCGGATCGGGCTGAGCAGTGCTGCCGCGGGTGCTGGCTTTGTCCACAGAAGTGGCAGGCTGGAGCAGTTGAATAGCTGGTTTGTGGAGCTGAATAGTGACAGGCTGGAGCAGTTGAATAACTGGTTTGGCGAGCTGAGTAGCTGGCTGGGGGAGCTGAGTAATTAGCTGGAGCAGCTGGATAGTTTGAGTAGTTGACTGGGACAGTAGGGCGGCCGGCTGTGGCAGCGCGATAGCTGGGGGGCCATGCGGCACAGGCTTGGGGGGTCCTCAGGTCGGGGGCCCATGGGTCCGTGGGAAACGAGTTGAGGCTGCGGAAGGAAACTTCCATCGTGATAGAACATAGAACACTACAGCGCAGTACGGGCCCTTCGGCCCTCGATGTTGCGCCGACCTGTGAAACCATCTGAAGCCTATCTGACCTACACTGTTCCATTTTCATCCATATGTCTATCCAGTGACCACTTAAATGCCCTTAAAGTTGGCGAGTCTACTACTGTTGCAGGCAGGGCGTTCCACACCCCTACTACTCTCTGAGTAAAGAAACTGCCTCTGATATCTGTCCTATATCTATCACCCCTCAATTTAAAGCTATGTCCCCTCGTGTTGGTCATCACCATCCGAGGAAAAAGACTCTCACTGTCCACCCTATCTAACCCTCTGACTATCTTATATGTCTCTATTAAGTCACCTCTCAACCTTCTCCTCTCTAACGAAAACAACCTCAATTCCCTGAGCCTTTCCTCGTAAGACCTTCCCTCCATACCAGGCAACATCCTAGTAAATCTCCTCTGAACCCTTTCCAAAGCTTCCACATCCTTCCTATAATGTGGTGACCAGAACTGCACGCAGTACTCCAGGTGCGGCCGCACCAGAGTTATGTACAGCTGCAGCATGACCTTGTGGTTCCGAAACTCAATTCCCCTGCTTATAAAGGCTAGCACACCATATGCCTTCTTAACAGCCCTATTAACCTGGGTGGCAACTTTCAGCGATTTATGTACCTGGATGCCGAGATCTCTCTGTTCATCTACACTACCAAGAATCTTGCCATTAGCCCAGTACTCTGCATTCCTGTTACTCCTTCCAAAGTGAACCACCTCACACTTTTCCGCATTAAACTCCATCTGCCACCTCTCAGCCCAGCTCTGCAGCTTATCTATGTCCCTCTGTATCCTATAACATCCTTCAGCACTATCCACAACTCCACCGACCTTCGTGTCATCTGCAAATTTACTAACCCATCCTTCTACACCCTCTTCCAGGTCATCTATAAAAATGACAAACAGCAGTGGGCCCAAAACAGATCCTTGCGGTACACCACTAGTAACTGAAGTCCAGGATGAACATTTGCCATCAACCACCACCCTCTGTCTTCTTTCAGCTAGCCAATTACTGATCCAAACCGCTAAATCACCTTCAATTCCATACTTCCTTATTTTCTGCAATAGCCTACCGTGGGGAACCTTATCAAACGCCTTACTGAAATCCATATACACCACATCAACAGCTTTACCCTGATCCACCTGTTTGGTCACCTTCTCAAAAAACTCAATAAGGTTTGTGAGGCATGACCTACCCTTCACAAAACCGTGTTGACTATCGCTAATCAACTTGTTCTTTTCAAGATGATTATAAACCCTATCCCTTATAACCTGTTCCAACATTTTACCCACAACCGAAGTAAGGCTCACAGGTCTATAATTACCAGGGTTGTCTCTACTCCCCTTCTTGAACAAGGGGACAACATTTGCTATCCTCCAGTCTTCCGGCACTATTCCTGTCGACAAAGACGACATAAAGATCAAGGACAAAGGCTCTGCAATCTCCTCCCTGGCTTCCCAGAGAATCCTAGGATAAATCCCATCTGGCCCAGGGGACTTATCTATTTTGACATTTTCCAAAATTGCTAACACCTCCTCCTTTTGAACCTCAAATCCATCTAGCCTGGTCGACTGAACCTGAGTGTTCTCCTCGACAACATTGTCTTTCTCCAGTGTAAACACTGATGAAAAATATCCATTTAACGCTTCCCCTATCTCCTCTGATTCCACACACAACTTTCCACTACTATCCTTGATTGGCCCTAATCTTACTCGAGTCATTCTTTTGTTCCTGATATACCTATAGAAAGCCTTAGGGTTTTCCTTGATCCTATCCGCCAACGACTTTTCGTGTCCTCTCCTCGCTCTTCTTAACTCTCCCTTTAGGTCCTTCCTGGCTAACTTGTAACTCTCAAGTGCCCTAACTGAGCCTTCATGTCTCATCCTAACATAAGCCTTCTTCTTCCTCTTGACAAGTGCTTCAACTTCCTTAGTAAACCACGGTTCCCTTGCTCGACAACTTCCTCCCTGCCTGACAGGTACATACTTATCAAGGACACGCAGTAGCTGTTCCTTGAAAAAGCTCCACATTTCGATTGTACCCATCCCCTGCAGTTTCCTTCCCCATCCTATACATCCTAAATCTTGCCAAATAGCATCATAATTGCCTTTCCCCCAGCTATAATTCTTGCCTTGCGGTATATACCTATCCCTGCCCATTGCTAAAGTAAACATAACCGAGTTGTGATCACTATCACCAAAGTGCTCACCTACATCTAAATCTAACACCTGGCCGGGTTCATTACCTAGTACCAAATCCAATGTGGCCTCGCCCCTTGTTGGCCTGTCTACATACTGTGTCAGAAAACCCTTCTGCACACACTGCACAAAAACTGACCCATCTATAGTACTCGAACTATAGTATTTCCAGTCAATATTTGGAAAGTTAAAGTCCCCCATAACAACTACCCTGTTACTTTCGCTCCTGTCGAGAATCATCTTTGCAATCCTTTCCTCTACATCTCTGGAACTATTCGGAGGTCTATAGACAACTCCCAACAGGGTGACCTCTCCTCTACTGTTCCTAACCTCGGCCCATACTACCTCAGTAGACGAGTCCTCAAGCGTCCTTTCTACCGCCGTAATACTTTCCTTGATTAACAATGCCACACCCCCCCTCTTTTACCATCTTCTCTGTTCTTACAGAAACATCTAAATCCTGGAACCTGCAACAACCATTCCTGTCCCTGCTCTACCCATGTCTCCGAAATCGGCACAACATCGAGATCCCAGGTACCAACCCATGCTGCAAGCTCACCCACCTTATTCCGGATGCTCCTGGCGTTGAAGTAGACACACTTCAAACCAGCGTCTTGCTTGCCGATGCCCTCTTTCGAACTTTTAACCCTATCCCTGACCTCACTACTCTCAACATCCTGTACACTGGGACTACAATTTAGGTTCCCATCCCCCTGCTGAATTAGTTTAAACCCCCCCGAAGAGCACTAGCAAATCTCCCCCCCCCCAGGATATTGGTACCCCTCTGGTTCAGGTGAAGACCATCCTGTTTGTTGAGGTCCCACCTACCCCAGAATGAGCCCCAATTATCCAGGAAACCAAAACCCTCCCTCCTGCACCATCCCTGTAGCCACGTGTTCAACTCCTCTCTCTCCTTATTTCTCACTTCACTAGCACGTGGCACGGGTAACAACCCAGAGATAACAACTCTGTTTGTTCTAGCTCTCAGCTTCCACCCTAGCTCCCTGAATTTCTGTCTCAAATCCCCATCTCTCTTCCTACCTATGTCGTTGGTACCTATGTGGACCACGACTTGGGGCTGCTCCCCCTCCCCTTAAGGATCCCAAAAACACGATCAGAGACATCACGAACCCTGGCACCTGGGAGGCAACACACCAACCGTGAGTCTCTTTCGTTCCCACAGAACCTCCTGTCTGTTCCTCTAACTATGGAGTCCCCAATGACAAGTGCTCTGTTCCTCTTCTCCCTTCCCTTCTGAGCAACAGGGACAGACTCTGTGCCAGAGACCTGTGCCCTATTCCTTACCCCTGGTAAGTCGTCCCCCGCAACAGTATCCAAAACGGTATACTTGTTATAGAGGGGAACGACCACAGGGGATCCCTGCACTGCCTGCCGGTTCCCTCTCCCTCCCCTGACGGTAACCCATCTACCTTCTTCTTTTACCTGAGGTGTGAATACCTCCCTATAACTCCTCTCAATAACCTCCTCCGCCTCCCGAATGATCCGAAGTTCATCCAGCTCCAGCTCCCTAACGCGGCTCTCGAGGAGCTGGAGTTGGGTACACTTCCTGCAGATGTAGTCAGAAGGGACACTAGAGGTGACCCTTTCCTCCCACATTCTGCAGGAGGAATATTCAACTGGCCTAGCCTCCATTCCCACTGAACTAACTTCCCAACTACTGAAAAATAAAAATAAAAAACTTGTTAGTTTAGCAATCCAACAAACAGAATTTTTTTTGGTTAGAGGAGGAGGATGGGTGGGAGACACTACGTAAGTAGTGTTTCGGGTAAAGCTGTCACTCGGGAACAGCCCCTTCACAAACCACCTTCAACTTACGCTGACCGCACTGCACGTATGCAAATCTCCCCGGAACAGCCAATCAGAAGCTCTGCTCTGCTGCCCCCTGCTGGATGCTTGACTTCCGTCGAACTCCTCGGGTCACTGATGCAGGTGCACCTTCAACTTACGCTGACCGCACTGCACGTATGTAAATCTCCCCGGAACAGCCAATCAGAAGCTCTGCTCTGCTGCCTCCTGCTGGATGCTTGACTTCCGTCGAACTCCTCGGGTCACTGATGCAGGTGCACCTTCAACTTACGCTGACCGCACTGCACGTATGCAAATCGCCCCGGAACAGCCAATCAGAAGCTCTGCTCTGCTGCCCCCTGCTGGATGCTTGACTTCCGTCGAACTCCTCGGGTCACTGATGCAGGTGCACCTTCAACTTACGCTGACCGCACTGCACGTATGCAAATCTCCCCGGAACAGCCAATCAGAAGCTCTGCTCTGCTGCCCCCTGCTGGATAGCAGCCTCTATGGTAGTCTCTAAGCCATGGGCCCCATTTTCTAATAGTCTCTGGCGTACATAGCAAATCGAAGGCCCGCTACAAAAACATCCCGCACAGCAAGCTCCCTATGTTCGGCCGCGGTTACGGCCTGGTAATTGCAGTCAATTGAGAGATTGTTCAACTCGCGTGCAAATTCAGCTAAAGTTTCAGTAGCCCGTTGTCAGCGAGTCGTGAACACATGGCGGGCAAAGACCTCGTTCATGGGCCTAATATACATTTTGTCCAAAATCACCAGCGCAGCGGTGTAGGAACCGGCTGGATTTAATTGTGTAGAAATTCTGTGGCTTACCCTCGCGTGCAGTAGGCTGAGCTTTGTTCCTCCGTAGTTTCAGCGGTGCTGATTTCGGCCAGGTAGGCCTTAAAACCTTTCAGCCAGTGGCAGAAGGTTTCTTTCGCCTCTGCATCCTGCGGATCGAGTTCTAGATGTCCTGGTTTTAGAGCGGATTCCATGCTTTACTTCGGCAGCTTCTTAAGTGTATTAAATTGATGGAACCATCAATTCAGCGAACACGTGTAGTTGGATCTGAACAGAGGCTTTAATACACTTACAATAGAGCCAACCTATTCGTCGTTGAACTTCAGGTGAACTGGCAGGCTGGCTCTAAGGCACTGATCTTTATACATCGGTCCCAGGGGGAGGAGTCCTGGGCGGAGCCAAGGGAGGAGCCCAGTACAAACTCTTGTGTATTCCCAGAGCGACTCCCCCTGGTGGTCGGATAGTGCAACTGCACTTACAATGGGTAGATAACAAACATATATACATGAAGTGATATTGGCAACTATATATAGTGTGAATCACATTCACCACAGTGCCAAGGTGCCCGTATTCCAGTGGGAGGGTCAGGGAGCCACACTGCACTGATCCTGACCACCAGAGATCTCCGATGGCTCAGGAGATCCCCTGGGTGTCGTTCCACTTGGTCCACATTTGTGTGGATCAGTGTTGAATAGCGCCTGGGTGTGGCCCCACTAGGGAGGCAGGTGGATCCCGGGTGATCTTACCGAAGTCGGTTTAAACAAGGCTTTGATGAGCGCCATTTAGTCACGTCCCTTATGGGCACACTGGGCTAAATCACTGACTTTTAAAGCAGACCAAGGCAGGCTAGCAGCACGGTTCAATTCCCGTACCAGCCTCCCCGAAGAGGTGCCAGAATGTGGTGACTAGGGGCTTTTCACAGTAACTTCATGGAAGCCGACTTGTGACTAAGCGATTTTCATTTCATTTTCATTCATGTGTTTCTGACATGGGATTTGGGTGGATTCCGCGAGGCATGAAGACTTACGGGAGGCCTCTCCCAGCATTCACTTGCCTCACAGCGCTCAAGAGAGAGCACAGTGCGGCCAGTGAATCGCACCCTTGATCTGACATGATACTGGCCTTCAAGTGAGTTAAGCTATCCTGTTAAGTGAACTGCCTGAAGTGGCAGTTATCCCACAGTCACCTGAAAGCAGTTGGCTTGAGAGGCATTAATTAGTGCGGGCATTAAGTTGAATTTGCTAGTAACCCATCGCAGGATCGGTAAGGGATGCGCGAGGAGACAGGGGACAATGCCAGAGCAGGATGGAGGCTGAGTTAGTAGCGAATGAGATTCACGTGGTACATTCTGGGAAGTCGTTTCCAGGTCTGACCACAGATTAAGAATGGCATTGTACTAACCGTCAAGTAAATTGAGCTGCCTTGTGAAGCATGTGGAACTAATGAATGTGTGAGCCTTGAAATCGGAGAGATAATCCGCTGATGCACTAGATCTTGACTGGAGTTTTCTCCACAGTGATCTGCAGAATTGGCATACCTGGCTGTCACTGCAGGAATTCCTCAGGCAAAGTGTCTGAGGCCCCACCATTTTCAACTTCTTGATTAATGATCTTCCCTCCATCGTAAGGTCAGAAGTGGGGATGTTCATTGATGATTGCACAATGTTCAGCATCATTCGCGACTCCTCAGATACTGAAATTGTCCGTATCCCAATGCAGTGAGACCTGGACAATATCAAGGTTTGGGCCTGACAAGTGCCGAGTAACATTCGCGCCACACAAGTGCCAGGCAATGACCATCTCCAAATCTAACCATCGCCCCTTTTTAAAAATAATTTATTCAAGGCAGTTTCATGTAAACAAACAAAATAAGAAGAACCGAACACCATAATAACCACCCAACACACACACCCCCTGCTCCCCGAATACCGCCCACTTCTCCCATCCCGCCTTCCCCATTTTAACCCCCGTATCCACCCACCCCATTCCCTCCACCTTGCTGACCACTCAATCCTCTTTAAAGAAGTCAATAAACGGCTTCCACTTCCGAGTGAACCCCTCAGGACGAACTTGACCTTCTCCTGCCTCAGGAATTCGGCCAGATCGCTCTCCCACACCCCCACTTTCAGCGGCTCCACCCGAGCAGGATCCGTCTCCGGGCTACCAGGGAGACAAAGGCCGGAACATCGGCTTCTCTTGCCCCTGGACTCCTGGGAATTGAATTGAATTGAATTGAATCGGGAAGATGGGGGGGTTGGGGGGGGGGGGGGGTGGAGGGTGGGGGGGGTGGAGGGTGGGGGGGGGTTGGGGGGTGAGCGGGGGGGGGGTTGTGGTGAGATAACCACTGTAGTTATGTGTACTGCAGTAGGGGGATGTATGCCTGTACCTGTAATACAGGTTCCTCCGGTCAGCCCCTGCCGGCTAGCTCCGCCCACAGGGAGCTTATGTATAAATGTATGAGAGCTGCTCAGACCCTTAGTCTACTGTTGCAGATGGAGGGACAACATTGTACAACAATAAAGCCTCTATTGTACTAGTCTCTCGGCTTTGAGTATAATTGTTAGCGCCACAGTTTATTGCTGTACGATTTCCCAGTCACCATGGACATCAGAATCAAGCCTGACCGTCTGCAGCTGGATCCGCATTCGCCTCACGCCAGAAAAGACTTTGATCACTGGCTCGCAGTCTTCGAGGCCTACATCTCTTCAGCAGACCCTCAGAAAAAGCAACTCCTGTACTCCAGACTTAGCTCCAGCGTCTTTCCGCTCATTCGAGATGCGACCGACTACACCGCAGCTATGGAACTGCTCAAGGAGAACTGTGCACCATCGGCGAACACCCTGTTTGCGAGGCATCAACTTTCTACTCGCGTCCAGCAGCCGGGTGAGTCGATTGAGGACTTCTGGAGGGCCCTTATACCTCTGGTACGAGACTGCGACTGCCGGGCCCTCACAGCCACGGAACATTCTGACTTACTCATGCGCGATGCCTTCGTTACAGGCATTGCTTCGGACCCCATCCGGCAACGACTGCTGGAAGGGGTCGCCCCCGACCTCGTGGCCGCAAAGGCCCTGGCGCTCTCCATGACGGCTGCCTCCCGTAGTGCGCAAACTTACTCCGCTAGCCACTCGGCCCACCCGTCCTACCCCTCGTGGACCCCGCAAACGGCTCCCCAGGCCCATCCGTCCTACCCCTCGTGGAACCCGCAAACGGCCCCCCCCAGCAGCCGCCCCCGTGCACTATGCCTGCGCTGCCCGCCGCACCGCACCCCCTGGGGGTCCCCACTGTTACTTCTGCGGCCAACAGAAGCACCCTCGCCAACGCTGCCCGGCCCGCACAGCGACCTGCAAAGCTTGTGGCAAGAAAGGCCATTTCGCAGTGGTGTGTCAGTCCCGGACGGTCGCCGCTATCGCGCCGCCGGTCCCCACGCCTCAGCCGCTCCCTCAATGGGCCCCGCCGTCCGCTTCCCCCGACCCCACGTGCGATCAGTGGGCGCCGCCATCTTTTGCCGCCCCCGCCACGTGCGCCCCATGGGCGCCGCCATCTTCATCCACCACAGCCATGTGCGTTCCATGGGCGCCGCCATTTTGTTCCGACCCCATAACGTGCGCTCCATGGACGCCGCCATTTTACCCACAGGTACTGCGGATGCCGCCATCTCGTCTCCAGGGGCCGCCATCACGGGACACGGGCCGCTACCGCTCCTCGTCGGACTCATCTGACTCAACCGCCGACCAACCACTGCTCGCCTCCGTTACGCTCGAACAGTCCCGTCCTCGCAACCTGGCACCCTCTTCCACATCGGTGCTGGTCAACGGCCATGTGACCTCCTGCCTCATCGACTCCGGGAGCACCGAGAGCTTCGTCCACCCGGACACGGTAAGGCGCTATTCCCTTGCGGTCCATCCCGCCGACCGGCAGATCTCCCTTGCCTCCGGTTCCCACTCTGTCCCGATCTGGGGTTTCTGCCTGGTTAAACTTACTGTACAGGGCGTGGAATTCGACCGTTTCCGTCTGTACATTCTCCCAGACCTCTGCACTTCACTCTTACTAGGCCTGGATTTCCAGTGCAATCTCCAGAGCTTCACCCTCAAATTCGGTGGACCCCTACCTCCCCTCACCGTTTGCGGCCTCGCGACCCTCAAGGTCGAGCCTCCCTCCCTCTTTGCCAATCTGACTGTGGATTGCAAGCCCGTCGCCACCAGGAGCAGACGGTACAGCGCCCAGGACAAGGCCTTCATCAGGTCCGAAGTCCAGCGGCTGCTTCGGGAGGGTATCATCGAGGCCAGCAACAGCCCTTGGAGAGCCCAGGTGGTAGTGGTTAAGACCGGGGAGAAGCACAGGATGGTCGTGGACTACAGCCAGACCATCAACCGGTACACGAAGCTTGACGCGTACCCCCTCCCCCGCATTTCTGATATGGTCAATCAGATTGCACAGTACCGGGTCTTCTCTACTATTGACCTGAAATCCGCCTACCACCAGCTCCCCATCCGTAAATCGGACCATCCCTACACTGCCTTCGAGGCAGACGGTCGTCTGTACCAATTTCTGAGGGTTCCCTTCGGCATCACGAATGGGGTCTCGGACTTTCAGCGAGAAATTAACCGAATGGTTGACCGGTACGGACTGCAGGCCACCTTCCCGTACCTCGACAATGTCACCATCTGCGGCCATGACCAGCAGGACCATGATGCCAACCTTTATAAATTCCTCCACACCGCATCTCTCCTTAATCTCACGTACAACAAGGAGAAATGTGTGTTCCGCACAGACCGCTTAGCCATCCTTGGCTACGTAGTCCAAAACGGACTACTGGGGCCCGATCCCGACCGCATGCGCCCCCTCATGGAGCTCCCAATCCCCCACTGCCCCAAGGCCCTCAAACGCTGCCTTGGGTTTTTCTCTTATTACGCCCAGTGGGTCCCGCAATTCGCAGACAAGGCCCGGCCACTTATCCAGTCCACACATTTTCCCCTCTCGGCCGAGGCACAACAGGCCTTCGCCCGCATTCGATCTGACATAGCCAGGGCGGGGATGCACGCCGTAGACGAGACTCTGCCTTTCCAAGTAGAGAGCGACGCTTTAGATGTCGCCCTTGCCGCCACGCTGAATCAGGCCGGCAGACCCATGGCATTCTTTTCACGCACCCTCCACTCCTCCGAAATTCGGCATTCTTCTGTCGAAAAGGAAGCCCAGGCAATCGTTGAAGCGGTGCAGCACTGGAGGCATTACCTGGCCGGCAGGAGATTCACTCTCCTCACTGACCAACGGTCGGTAGCCTTCATGTTCAACAACACGCAGCGGGGCAAGATCAAGAATGACAAAATCTTGCGGTGGAGAATCGAGCTCTCCACCTTTAACTACGAGATCTTGTATCGCCCCGGCAAGCTCAACAAGCCCCCAGACGCCCTCTCCTGAGGTACATGTGCCAGTGCACAAGTGAACCAGCTCCGTGCCTTGCACGACAGCCTTTGCCATCCGGGGGTCACTCGCTTGTACCATCTGATCAAAGCCCGCAATCTGCCCTACTCCGTCGAGGAAGTACGGACAGTCACCAGAGACTGCCAGATCTGTGCGGAGTGCAAGCCGCACTTCTACCGGCCAGATCGCGCGCGTCTGGTGAAAGCATCCCGCCCCTTTGAACGCCTCAGCGTGGATTTCAAAGGGCCCCTTCCCTCCACCGACCGCAACACCTACATCCTTAGTGTGGTCGATGAATTTTCTAGGTTCCCCTTTGCCATCCCATGCCCAGATATGACGTCTGCCACCGTCATCAAGGCCCTGGATTCCATTTTCGCCCTGTTCGGTTTCCCCGACTATATCCACAGTGACAGGGGATCCTCATTCATGAGCGATGAGCTGCGTCAATTCCTGCTCAGCAGGGGTATCGCCTCCAGCAGGACGACCAGCTACAACCCCCGGGAAAATGGGCAGGTAGAGAGGGAGAATGGGACGGTATGGAGGGCCGTCCAGCTGGCCCTACGGTCCAGGAACCTCCCAGCCGCTCGCTGGCAGCAGGTCCTCCCTGACGCGCTCCATTCCATTCGGTCGCTACTGTGCACCGCAACTAACAGTACACCCCATGAACGTGTTTTTGCCTTCCCTAGGAAGTCCACATCTGGAGTGTCGCTCCCGACTTGGCTCACGACTCCGGGCCCAGTCCTTCTCCGTAGGCATGTACGGCACCACAAGGTGGAACCCCTGGTGGACAAAGTACGCCTTCTCCACGCCAATCCTCAGTATGCCTACGTGGAGTTCCCCGACGGCCGCCAGGACACAGTCTCGCTCCGGGACCTGGCTCCCTCAGGTGCCGATCCCATGCCCACACCCCTTCCTGCGCCAACCCCAGCGCCCCCCTATTCGTCCCCATCAGGTCCATCCCTCATCCCCCTGCCCACCCCGGAGGACACGGAAGATTTCGGCTTGCTCTCGGAGTCATCCCGCCAGCAGCCAGCACCAACACCGCCAACACCTGCACCATCGTTGCCATCACCGCCTGTGCCGACATCACCACCACAGCTACGCCGATCACAGCGGAACGTCCGACCACCGATTCGGCTCAACCTGTAACCTGCTAACCGGATGGACTCTTGATTTTCCTTGTTGGACCCTCTTGTAAATAGCATCCTTTGTATTAGAGTTACATGTCACCCCCGCCGGACTCATTTTTTACAGGGGGTGAATGTGGTGAGATAACCACTGTAGTTATGTGTACTGCAGTAGGGGGATGTATGCCTGTACCTGTAATATAGGTTCCTCCGGTAAGCCCCTGCCGGCTAGCTCCACCCACAGGGAGCTTATGTATAAATGTATGAGAGCTGCTCAGACCCTTAGTCTACTGTTGCAGATGGAGGGACAACATCGTACAACAATAAAGCCTCTATTGTACTAGTCTCTCGGCTTTGAGTATAATTGTTAGCGCTACAGGGGTCAACTCAGGCTAATTTAAAAAGAGCAACTTGTAACTCACTCCCAGTGAGTTCTCCCAGTGAGCCAGTGAAGACACAGCCAGAGTGAGTTTGGGAATTTGAAGCTTGCGGGGAGGAGGTGCTTTTTATCCCTGGTAAGTGGCTGGTAAGTAGTTTTTCTTTTTTCTTTTCTTTTCATTGGTATATTTATTTATTTTTTTTTTCTTTGTTTTAAAAAAAATTGAAGTTAACCGAAGGTTTAAGACATGGGAGGAGATCCCAGGCCCGTGTCATGCTCCTCGTGTGCGATGTGGGAGCTCAGGGACACGTCCACTGTCCCTGGCTCCTTCACGTGCAAGAAGTGTGTCCAGCTGCAGCTCCTGTTAGACCACTTGACGGCTCTGGAGCTGCGGATGGACTCACTTTGGAGCATCCGCGATGCTGAGGAGGTCGTGGATAGCACGTTCAGCGAGTTGGTCACACCGCAGGTGAAAGTTATTGAGGGAGATAGAAAATGGGTGACCAAAAGACAGAGCAAGAGTAGGAAGGCAGTGCAGGTGTCCCCTGCGGTCATCTCCCTGCAAAACAGATATACCGCTTTGGATACTGTTGAGGGAGATGGCTCACCAGGGGAAGGCAGCAGCAGCCAGGTTCATGGCACTGTGGCTGGTTCTGCTACACAAGAGGGCAGGAAGGAGAATGGCAGGGCTATAGTGATAGGGGCCTCAATCGTAAGGAGAATAGACAGGTGGTCCTTCGGACGCAATCGAGACTCCAGGATGGTATGTTGCCTCCCTGGTGCAGGACATTCTGGGGGGGGGGGGGGGGGGGAGGGTGAACAGCCAGCTTCATGGTGCACATAGGCACCAACGATATAGGTAAAAAACGGGACAAGGTCCTACAAGCTGAATTCAGGGAGTTAGGAGTTAAACTAAAAAAGTAGGACCTCAAAGGTAGTAATTTCAACATTGCTACCAGCGCCACAAGCTAGTCAGAGTAGGAATGTCAGAATAGATAGGATGAATGTGTGGCTCAAGAGATGGTGCAAGAGGGAGGGATTCAAATTCCTGGGGCATTGGAACCGGTTCTGGGGGAGGTGGGACCAGTACAAACCAGACAGTCTGCACCTGGGCAGGACTGGAACCGATGTCCTTGGGGGGGGGGGGGGGGGGGGGGGGTGTTTGCTAGAGCTGTTGGGGAGGGTTTCAACTAATGTGGCAGGGGGATGGGAACCAATGCAGGAAGTCGGAAGGTAGTAAAACAGGGACAGAAACAAAAGGCAGTAAGGAGGAAAGTGTAAGGCAGAGAAGCGACAGTCAAAAATCAAAAAGGGTGACAGTACAAGGTTCAGTGATTGAGGGGAGCTCAGTGAATAGGCCCAGTAATACTAAAAGAAATAAAACGGGAAGTAAAAACATAAATGGTAAGCAACGCAGCAGGTTGTTACATGAAGATTTAGTTCAATGACGAGGAAAATTAGGAGGAACGTGAAGAGGAAATATAACTTAGGAGAGGTGTTATGATTCAAAACAGAGGTATAAAAGCCAACATAGGTGTACTTTACCTGAATGCTCTTAGTATTCGGAATAAGGTAAATGAGTTGATGGCGCAAATTATTGTGAATGACTATGATTTAGTGGCCATTACTGAAACATGGTTAAAGGATGGTCAAGACTGGGAGTTAAATATCCGAGGGTATCAAACTATTCGGAAGGAGAGAGTGAATGGTAAGGGAGGTGGTGTAGCTCTGTAATTTAAGGATGTCATCCGGGCAATAGTAAGGGATGACATCGGTGCTATGGAGGATAAGGTTGAATCCATTTGGGTGGAAATCAGGAATAGTAAGGCGAAAAAGTCACTGCTAGAGTAGTCTATAGGCCACCAAATAGTAACATTATGGTGGGGCAGGAAATAAACAAAGAAATAACTGATGCATGTAGAAATGATACAGCAGTTATCATGGGGGATTTTAATCTACATGTCGATTGGTTTAACCAGGTGGGTCAAGGCAGCCTTGAGGAGGAGTTTATAGAATGTATCTGCGATAGTTTCCGAGAACAGTATGTAAAGGGGCTGCACGGTAGCATGGTGGTTAGCATAAATGCTTCACAGCTCCAGGGTCCCAGGTTCGGTTCCCGGCTGGGTCACTGTCTATGCGGAGTCTGCACATCCTCCCCGTGTGTGCGTGGGTTTCCTCCGGGTGCTCCGGTTTCCTCCCACAGTCCAAAGATGTGCGGGTTAGGTGGATTGGCCATGCTAAATTGCCCGTAGTGTCCTAAAAAGTAAGGTTGGGGGGGGGGGGGTTGTTGGATTACGGGTATAGGGTGGATACGTGGGTTTGAGTAGGGTGATCATTGCTCGGCACAACATCGAGGGCCGAAGGGCCTGTTCTGTGCTGTACTGTTCTATGTTCTATGTTCTAATGGAACCTATGGGGGAACAAGCGGTCCTAGATCTGGTCCTGTGTCATGAAACAGGATTGATTAATCATCTCATAGTTAGGGATCCTCTCGGAAGGAGCGATCACAATATGGTGGAATTTAAAATACAGATGAAGGGTGAGAAGGTAAAATCAAAGCCTAGTGTTTTGTGTTTAAACAAAGGAGATTACAATGGGATGAGAGAAGAGCTAGCTAAGGTAGACTGGCAGCAAAGACTTTATGGTGAAACAGTTGAGGGATTGTGGAGAACCTTCCAAGCAATTTTTCACAGTGCTCAGCAAAGGTCTATACCAAAAAAAGGAAGGACGGTAGGAAAAGGGAAAATCGATCATGGATATCGAAGGAAATAATTTCCTTCAAATTGAAGGAAAAAGCATACAAAGTGGCAAAGATTGGTGGGAGACTAGAGGACTGGGAAATCTTTAGGGTGCAACAGAAAGCTACTAAAAAAGCTATAAAGAAGTAAGATAGATTATGAGAGTAAACTTGCTCAGAATATAAAAACAGATCGTAAAAGTTTCTACAAATATATAAAACAAAAAAGAGTGGCTAAGGTAAATATTAGTCCTTTTGAGGATGAGAAGGGAGACTTAATAATTGGGGATGAGGAAATGGCTGAGGAACTGAACAGGTTTTTTTGGGTTGGTCTTCACAGTGGAAGACACAAATAACATGCCAGTGACTGATAGAAATGAGGCTATGACAGGTGAGGACCTTGAGATGATTGTTATCATTAAGGAGGTAGTGATGGGCAAGCTAATGGGGCTAAAGGTAGACAAGTCTCCTGGCCCCGATGGAATGCATCACAGAGTGCTAAAAGAGATGACTAGGGAAATTGGAAATGCACTAGTGATAATTTACCAAAATTCACTAGACTCTGGGGTGGTTCCGGCAGATTGGAAATTTGCAAACGTGACACCACTGTTTAAAAAAGGAGGTAGGCAGAAAGCGGGTAATTATAGGTGAGTGAGCTTAACTTCGGTGGTAGGGAAGATGCTGGAATCTGCTGGAATCTATCATCAAGAAAGAAATATCGAGGCATCTGGATGGAAATTGTCCCATTGGGCAGACGCAGCATGGGTTCATAAAGGGCAGGTCGTGCCTAACTAATTTAGTGGAATTGTTTGAGGACATTACCGGTGCAGTAGATAACGGGGAGCCAATGGATGTGGTATATCTGGATTTCCAGAAAGCCTCTGACAAGGTGCCACACAAAAGATGCATGACATTAAGGGTAAAGTAGTAGCATGGATAGAGGATTGGTTAATTAATAGAAAGCAAAGAGTGGGGATTAATGGGTGTTTCTCTGGTTAGCAATCAGTAGCTAGTGGTGTCCCTTGGGGATCAGTGTTGGGCTCACAATTGTTCACAATTTACTTAGATGATTTGGAATTGGGGACCAAATGCAATGTGTCCAAGTTTGCAGACGACACTAAGGTGAATGGTAAAGCAAAAAGTGCAGAGGATACCATGAATACAATGTTTTTTAAAATAAATTTAGTGTATCCAATTAATTTTTTTCCAGTTAAGGGGCAATTTAGCGTGGCCAATCCACCTGCCCTGCACATCTTTGGGTTGTGGGGGTGAAACCCATGCAAACACGGGGAGAATGTGCAAACTCCACCCAGACAGTGACCCAGAGCCGGGATCGAACCTGGGACCATGTGAGGCAACAGGGCTAACCCACTGCGCCACCGTGCTGCCCACCAATGGAATACAATGTTGACAACATAGAACATACAGTGCAGAAGGAGGCCATTCGGCCCATCGAGTCTGCACCGACCCACTTAAGCCCTCACTTCCATCCTATACCCGTAACCCAATAACCCCTCACTAAGGGAAATTTATCATGGCCAATCCATCTAACCTGCACGTCTTTGGACTGTGGGAGGAAACCAGAGCATCTGGAAGAAGCCCACGCAGACACGGGGAGAACATGCAGACTCTGCACAGACAGTGACCCAGCGGGGAATCAAACCTGTGACCCTGGCGCTGTGAAGCCACAGCACAAGTGGTATCCATTTTGGTAGGAATAACAGCAAAAGGGGTTATTATTTAAATGATAAAATATTGAAACATGCTGCTGTGCAGAGACCTGGGTGTGCTTGTGCTTGAGTCGCAAAATATTGGTTTACAGGTGCAACAGGTGATTAAGAAGGCGAATGGAATTTTGTCCTTCACTACTAGAGGGATGGAGTTTAAGATTATGGAGGTTATGCTGCAATTGTATAAGGTGCTAGTGAGGCCACACCTGGAGTATTGTGTTCAGTTTTGGTCTCCTTACCTGAGAAAGGACGTACTGGCGCTGGAGGGTGTGCAGAGAAGATTCACTAGGTTAATCCCAGAGCTGAAGGGGTTGGATTACGAGGAGAGGTTGAGTAGACTGGGACTGTACTCGTTGGAATTTAGAAGGATGAGGGGGATCTTATTGAAACATATAAACTTATGAAGGGACTAGATAGGATAGATGCGGGCATGTTGTTTCCACTGACGGGTGACAGCAGAACTAGGGGACATAGCCTCAAAATAAGGGGAAGTAGATTTAGGACTGAGTTTAGGAGGAACTTCTTCACCCGAAGGGTTGTGAATCTATGGAATTCCTTGCCCAGTGAAGTACTTGAGGCTCCTTCATTAAATGTTTTTAAGATAAAGATAGATAGTTTTTTGAAAAATAAAGGGATTAAGGGTTATGGTGCTCAGGCCAGAAAGTGGAGCTGAGTCCACAAAAGATCAGCCATGATCTCATTGAATGGCGGAGCAGGCTCGAGGGGCCAGATGGCCTACTCCTGCTCCTAGTTCTTATGTTCTTATGTTCTTATGACACTCCAAATATCGTCACCTCTGGACCAGGTGCCACCTCCACCCCCTGCACCTTGGACATTTGGCAAACCCCTGCCAGAACCCCCTCAATCTTGGACACGGCCAGAACCTGTGGACGTGATTCGCAAGCCCCTCCGCGTACCACCCACACCTATCCTCTAATCCCTCAAAGAACCTACACATCCTCATTACCATCATGTGTGCCTCATGTATTACCTTAAACTGAATGAGGCTTAACCTCGCACACAACGAGGACGCGTTCACCCTCCGCTGGGCCTCTGCCCACGTCACGGCCCCCACCTCAGCAACTCATATTTCAACTTGCATTTCATATCGCCCACCAGGACCCTTCCAAATCCGTCAACTCTGGGCAGCACGGTGGTACAGTGGTTAGCATTGCTGCCTCACAGCACCAGGGACTCTGTTTCAATTCCGGCCTCGGGTGACTGTGTATGTCTGTGTGGGTTTCCTCCGGATGCTCCGGTTTCCTACCACAGTCCAAAGATGTGCGAGTCGTCGTCTCCCCCCTCCCCCCCCCCCCCCCCCCCCGCTTCATTATATCCCCTCACCAGCAGTGGCACTAGGTCCGCTTCAAACATTTTGTTAAACTCGACTGGGAACCCGTCCGGCCCCAGGCCTTACCTGCCCGCACCGCCCCCATACTGACAATCACTCCCTCAACCCAATTGGAGCCCCCACTCCCTGAACCAGCTCCTCCTCTATATTGGAAAACTCCAGCCCGTCCAAAAGCCGCCGCATCCCCTTCCCCTCCCAGCCAGGGGTTCAGACTCGTACACACCATTGACCCCCTCCAAGTCAACACCATCCTATCCTTATCAATCCCTTACTCTGCTAATCACCCTCGCCACCTTTGCTTCCTTAACTGATGGGGGAAGATCCTGCTCACCTCCCTGTAGTCGTACACTGCCCCTCCATAATTGCCCCACTACCTTATCTGTAGATACTAACCCAAACTCCATCTGGAGCCTCTGCCTCTCCTTCAACAGCCCTGCCTCCGGGGCCTCCGAGTACCTCCTGTCTACCCGCAAAATCTCATCCACCAACCTTGCCATCTCCATCTTACTGTTCTTTCTCCCTGTGCACCCAAATGGAGATAAAGTCCCCCTGTCTCCTCTTCCTCCCACACCTTTTTTTCTTCCCCCGCCACATTCGGCTGTGTTTCCCCTGTGTTTGCGGGAGGGGGGGTGTTGCCTCCTCCCTCCTACGTTGTTCCCTTTTGTGTCTCTGTGGTAGTATGACTGGGGGTATTACGGTACCTGGGAGTGTGAGCTGCCATTGGTGCAGAGGACTCGCTGCCCATTGGCCCAGGTATCGTGTGCTTCTTATCCCTATTGGCTAAGAGGAAGGTAGCTCCGCCTACGAGGCGGGGTATAAGAACCCGTGTTACCCGGCAGCCAGGCCATTTCCTGTACGTCTGCTGCCGGGCTCACGTCTTGCTAATTAAAGCCTTTTGTTTCGAATTTCACCTACGTTTCGTGTCCATTGATTGTGCATCAATTTAATTAGCAAGATTTTAAAGGATGGAGCTTCGCATCAAGCCGGAGTGTCTTCGACTCAGCCCTCACGCAGCAAATGCAACAGCAGCATTTAAGCATTGGCTGGCTTGCTTCAATAGTTACCTGAGCACAGCGGTAAATGTCCCAACGAGGGAGCAGAAATTGCACATCCTCCACTTGTGCGTCGGCACCGCCGTGTACACGCTCATAGAGGACACGACAGACTACGACGCGGCTATGGACTTGCTCAAAGGACATTTCATACGGCCGGTGAACCAAGTCTACGCTCGGCACTTACTGGTCACGAGGCAGCAAATACCTGTTCACTGGATGAATTTTACCGTGCCCTCCTAGTGCTGGGGAGGAACTGCGGCTGCCCACAGGTATCTGCTGCTGAGCATACTGAACTTCTGATTCGAGACGCCTTTGTTGCGGGTATGCAGTCCTCGCAGATCTGAGAAAGACTGTTGGAGAGAGAAACTTTAAGCCTCACGGAGGCACGGGCCCTCGCCTCCTCCCTAGACGTCGCGAACCACAACGCTCGCTCGTACCTCCAGAGCCTAACATTCAAATTCGGCAGCCCTATGCCCCCCCGTTCTGTCTGCAGCCTCGCGTCCCTCAAGGCCGATCCCCCGTCCTTGTTTGCAAACCTCACCCCAGATTGCATACCCGTCGCCACCAGGAGCAGACGGTACAGTGCCAGGACCGGACCTTCATCAGGTCCAAAGTCCAACGGCTTCTGAAGGAAGGGGTCATCGAGGCTAGCAACAGCCCCTGGCGAGCACAAGTGCTGGTGGTAAAGACCGGGGAAAAGAATAGGATGGTCATAGACTACAGTCAGACCATCAACAGGTTTACGCAGCTGGACGCGTACCCTCTCCCCCGTATCTCCGACCTGGTCAACAGGATCGCGCAGTACAAGGTCTTCTCCACGGTGGACCTCAAGCCCGCCTACCATCAGCTTCCCATCCACGCGAGTGACCGCAAGTACACTGCGTTTGAAGCGGACGGGCGGCTCCACCACTTTTTAAGGGTTCCCTTCGGTGTCACAAACGGGGTCTCGGTCTTCCAACGAGAGATGGACCGAATGGTCGACCAATACGATTTGCGGGCCACCTTCCCGTATCTCGATAATGTCACCATCTGCGGCCACGATCAGCAGGACCATGACACCAACTTCCGAAAATTCCTCCGAACCACAAAACTCCTGAACCTGACCTACAACAAGGACAAATGCGTGTTTAGCACCGACCATCTAGCCATCCTCGGCTACGTAGTGCGTAACGGAGTGATAGGCCCCGACCCGGAACGCATGCGCCCCCTGATGGAGCTCCCTCTCCCCCAAAGCCCTCAAGCGCTGTCTGGGTTTCTTTTCATATTACGCCCAGTGGGTCCCCAATTACGCCGACAAAGCCCGTCCCCTCATCCAATCAGCCACATTTCCCTGTCGATGGAGGCCTGCCAGACCTTTAGCCGCATCAAAACAGATATTGCAAAGGCCACGATGCGAGCTATCGACGAGTCCCTCCCCTTCCAGGTCGAGAGCAACGCGTCCGATGTAGCTCTGGCGGCCACCCTCAACCAAGCGGGCAGATCCGTGGCCTTCTTCTCCTGTATCCTCAATGCTTCCGAAATCCGCCTTTCCTCAGTCGAGAAGGAAGCACAAGCCATAGTAGAAGCTGTGCGACATTGGAGGCACTATCTGGCCGGCCGGTCAGTGGCCTTCATGTTCGACAGCGCACAGAGGGGCAAGATAAAGAATGACAAGATCTTGCGGTGGAGGATCGAACTGTCCACCTACAGCTACGACATCTTGTATCATCCTGGGAAGCTAAATGAGCCTCCCGATGCCCTGTCCCGCGGCACCTGTGCCAACGCACAAGTGGACTGCCTTCGAACCCTCCATAAGAACATAAGAACATAAGAACATAAGAACTAGGAGCAGGAGTAGGCCATCTGGCCCCTCGAGCCTGCTCCGCCATTCAATTAGATCATGGCTGATCTTTTGTGGACTCAGCTCCACTTTCCGGCCCGAACACCATAACCCTTAATCCCTTTATTCTTCAAAAAACTATCTATCTTTACCTTAAAAACATGTAATGAAGGAGCCTCAACTGCTTCACTGGGCAAGGAATTCCATAGATTCACAACCCTTTGGGTGAAGAAGTTCCTCCTAAACTCAGTCCTAAATCTACTTCCCCTTATTTTGAGGCTATGTCCCCTAGTTCTGCTGTCACCCGCCAGTGGAAACAACCTGCCCGCATCTATCCTATCTATTCCCTTCATAATTTTAAATGTTTCTATAAGATCCCCCCTCATCCTTCTAAATTCCAACGAGTACAGTCCCAGTCTACTCAACCTCTCCTCATAATCCAACCCCTTCAGCTCTGGGATTAACCTAGTGAATCTCCTCTGCACACCCTCCAGCGCCAGTACGTCCTTTCTCAAGTAAGGAGACCAAAACTGAACACAATACTCCAGGTGTGGCCGCACCAACACTCTATACAATTGCAACATAACCTCCCTTGTCTTAAACTCCATCCCTCTAGCAATGAAGGACAAAATTCCATTTGCCTTCTTAATCACCTGTTGCACTTGTAAACCAACCTTCTGTGACTCATGCACTAGCACACCCAAGTCTCTCTGAACAGCGGCATGCTTTAATATTTTATCGTTTAAATAATAGTCCCGTTTGCTGTTATTCCTACCAAAATGGATAACCTCACATTTGTCAACATTGTATTCCATCTGCCAGACCCGAGCCCATTCACTTAACCTATCCAAATCCCTCTGCAGACTTCCAGTATCCTCTGCACTTTTCGCTTTACCACTCATCTTAGTGTCATCTGCAAACTTGGACACATTGCCCTTGGTCCCCAACTCCAAATCATCTATGTAAATTGTGAACAATTGTGGGCCCAACACGGATCCCTGAGGGACACCACTAGCTACTGATTGCCAACCAGAGGAACACCCATTTATCCCAACTCTTTGCTTTCTATTAATTAACCAATCCTCTATCCATGCTACTACTTTACCCTTAATGCCATGCATCTTTATCTTATGCAGCAACCTTTTGTGTGGCACCTTGTCAAAGGCTTTCTGGAAATCCAGATATACCACATCCATCGGCTCCCCGTTATCTACTGCACTGGTAATGTCCTCAAAAAATTCCACTAAATTAGTTAGGCATGACCTGCCTTTTACAAACCCATGCTGCGTCTGCCCAATGGGACAATTTCTATCCAGATGCCTCGCAATTTCTTCCTTGATGATAGATTCCAGCATCTTCCCTACTACCGAAGTTAAGCTCACTGGCCTATAATTTCCTGCTTTCTGCCTACCTCCTTTTTTAAACAGTGGCGTCACGTTTGCTAATTTCCAATCCACCGGGACCACCCCAGAGTCTAGTGAATTTTGGTAAATTACCACTAGTGCATCTGCAATTTCCTTAGCCATCTCTTTTAGCACTCTGGGGTGCATTCCATCAGGGCCAGGAGACTTGTCTACCTTTAGCCCCATTAGCTTGCCCATCACTCCCTCCTTAGTGATAACAAGACTCTCAAGGTCCTCACCTGTCATAGCCTCATTTCTATCAGTCACTGGCATGTTATTTGTGTCTTCCACTGTGAAGACCGACCCAAAAAACCTGTTCAGTTCCTCAGCCATTTCCTCATCTCCCATTATTAAAACTCCCTTCTCATCCTCTAAAGGACCAATATTTACCTTAGCCACTCTTTTTTGTCTTATATATTTGTAAAAACTTTTACTGTCTGTTTTTATATTCTGAGCAAGTTTACTCTCATACTCTATCTTACTCTTCTTTATAGCTTTTTTAGTAGCTTTCTGTTGCCCCCTAAAGATTTCCCAGTCCTCTAATCTCCCAGTAATCTTTGCCAATTTATATGCTTTTTCCTTCAATTTGATACTCTCCCTTATTTCCTTAGATATCCACGGTTGATTTTCCCTCTTTCTTCCGTCCTTCCTTTTTGTTGGTATAAACCTTTGCTGAGCACTGTGAAAAATCGCTTGGAAGGTTCTCCACTGTTCCTCAACTGTTCCACCATAAAGTATTTGCTCCCAGTCTACCTTAGCTAGTTCTTCTCTCATCCCCTTGTAATCTCCTTTGTTTAAACACAAAACACTAGTATTTGATTTTACTTTCTCACCCTCCATCTGTATTTTAAATTCCACCATATTGTGATCGCTCCTTCCGAGAGGATCCCTAACTATGAGATCATGAATCAATCCTGTCTCATTACACAGGACAAGATCTAGGACCGCTTGTTCCCTCGTAGGTTCCATTACATACTGTTCTAGGAAACTATCGCGGATACATTCTATAAACTCCTCCTCACGGTTGCCTTGACCGACCTGGTTAAACCAATCGACATGTAGATTAAAATCCCCCATGATAACTGCTGTACCATTTCTACATGCATCAGTTATTTCTTTGTTTATTGCCTGCCCCACCATAACATTACTATTTGGTGGCCTATAGACTACTCCTATCAGTGACTTTTTCGCCTTACTATTCCTGATTTCCACCCAAATGGATTCAACCTTATCCTCCATAGCACTGATGTCATCCCTTACTATTGCCCGGATGTCATCCTTAAATAACAGAGCAACACCACCTCCCTTACCATCCACTCTGTCCTTCCGAATAGTTTGATACCCTCGGATATTTAACTCCCAGTCGTGACCATCCTTTAACCATGTTTCAGTAATGGCCACTAAATCATAGTCATTTACGATGATTTGTGCCATCAACTCATTTACTTTATTCCGAATACTACGAGCATTCAGGTAAAGTACACTTATTTTGTTTTTTTTACCTCTGTTTTGAATCTTAACATCTCCAGTTTTATTCCTTTTGTTATTACTGGACCTATTCACTGTGCTCCCCTCAGTCACTGTACCTTGTACTGTCGCCCTTTTAGATTTCTGACTATGTCTTCCCTGCCTTGCACTTTTCCCCTTACTTCCTTTTACTTCTGTCCCTGTTTTACTACCTTCCAACTTCCTGCATCGGTTCCCATCCCCCTGCCACATTAGTTTAAACCCTCCCCAACAGCTCTAGAAAACACCCCCCCTAGGACATCGGTTCCAGTCCTGCCCAGGTGCAGACCGTCCGGTTTGTACTGGTCCCACCTCCCCCAGAACCGGTCCCAATGCCCCAGGAATTTGAATCCCTCCCTCTTGCACCATCTCTCGAGCCACGCATTCATCCTATCTATCCTGACATTCCTACTCTGACTAGCTCGTGGCACTGGTAGCAATCCGGAGATTACTACCACGCGGACCTCTGCCACCCGGGGGGTCACCCGCTTTTTCCACTTTATAAAGACCCGCAACATGCCTACTCCATCGAGGAGGTCAGGACAGTCACTAGGGACTGCCACATCTGCGCGGAGTGCAAGCCGCACTTCTACCGCCCTGAACAAGCGCATCTGATAAAGGCTTCCCACCCCTTTGAACGCCTCAGCATGGATTTCAATTTGTGCGGGTGCACAAGTCGGACCCGTTGGGGCTGGTTTAGCACAGGGCTAAATCGCTGGCTTTGAAAGCAGAC
The DNA here is from genome assembly GCF_902713615.1 of Scyliorhinus canicula. Lineage (NCBI taxonomy): Eukaryota > Metazoa > Chordata > Chondrichthyes > Carcharhiniformes > Scyliorhinidae > Scyliorhinus > Scyliorhinus canicula. Next base: position 85,335,488 of record NC_052161.1, read on the forward strand.
CAAGGCAGGCCAGCAGCACGGTTCAATTCCTGTACCAGCCTCCCTGAACAGGTGCCGGAATGTGGCGACTAGGAGCTTTTCACAGTAACTTCATTTGAAGCCTACTCGTGACAATAAGCGATTTTCACTTTTTTTTTTCATTTTCATTTAGTGGTGTTCGGGCTCTGTCCAGTAGCTGTCCATACATTTTCCCACATAGTCCCCCTTCTTTACTGTCTGTGCTTATTAGGTCCTCTAATAGTGTGGTCTCCGGGGCCCTGGGGTACCCAACTGTTTCTTTGCAGAGGAAGTGCTTTATTTGCAGGTGTCTCATTTGCTGTCCTGTTGGCCGTTCCCAATCCTCTGTCCATTCATCCAGGGTCGCTAGTCTGTGCCCTACGTAAATGTCCCTAACTGTCAGTGTGCCCCCATCCCGTCTCCATTTCCTAAAGATAGTGTCTGGCATGGCTGGGGGGAATTTGTGGTTGCCGCAGTTGAGAGCCATGGGGGACATCCTAGTGCTGTCGTAATTGGGACACGTTTTCAGTGTGGCCGCTACCACTGGGCTTGATATGTATTTTGCCGAGGGAGATGGGAGTGCTGCTGTAGCCAGGGCCCGGAGGGTTGTTCCCTTGCAGGAGGCCTCCTCCATCTGTACCCACTCCGAGGTGGATTCATGCACCCATACCCTATCTCTTTCCACCGTTGCTGCCCAGTGGTAGTACTGCAGGTTTGGTAATGCCAAGCCACCTTTGATCTTCCTCCTTTGCATTGTCAGTTTAGGAATTCTCGGGTTCTAACCTCCCCCACACAAACGTCATGATTAAACTGTCTACATTTTGGAAAAAGGCCTTGGGGATGAAGATTGGTATGGATCTGAACAGGAAGAGGAACCTCGGCAGTACATTCATTTTGACCGTCTGCACTCTCCCCGCCAGGGAGAGTGGGAGTGAGCCCCACCTCTGTAGGTCCTTTTTGACTTCCTCCACCAGGCTGGTCAGTTTCCACTTGTGGATCTTTGTCCAGTTGCTGACTATTTGGATCCCCAGGTATCGGAATCTGTTCTGGGCTGTTTTAAATGGGAGCCCCTCCAGCTCTGCCCCTCCCCCGTTGGGTTCACTGGGAATACCTCACTTTTGCCCAGGTTGAGTTTGTAACCTGAGAAGGTTCCAAACTCTTTCAGGATCTGCATGATTGCCTTCAGTCCTTCCTGCGCTTCAAGACGTACAGGAGCAGGTTATCTGCTTAGAGTGAGACTCTGTGCTCTCTGTCTCCTGTTTGGATGCCCTTCCAGCTTTTCACGACCCGCAGGGCTATAACCAGGGGTTCAATTGCTTGCACGAACAAGAGGGGGGACAACGGGCATCCTTGCCTTGTGCCTCTTTGAAGCTGGACGTATTCAGAGCTGGTGGTGTTGGTTCAAACACACACCTTGGGAGCATTGTACAGGAGTCTCACCCAGGCGGTGAATCCCGCTCCGAGCCCAACCCGTTCCAGTACCTCGGGGACAGCGCCGGCCGTAGGGTTGCTGGCGCCCCGGGCAAGCTGAACTTCGGCGCCCTTGGGGGGGGGGCGCGGGGCCGAGCGGGGGGCGGGGCCGAGGAGGGACGGGGGGCCGAGGAGGGACGGGGGGGCGGGGCCGAGGAGGGACGGGGGGGCAGGGCCGAGGAGGGACGGGGAGGCGGGGCCGAGGAGGGACGGGGGGCGGGGCCGAGGAGGGATGGGGCGGGGCCAAGGAGGGATGGGGGGGCGGACCCACGGGGGGGCGGACCCGAGGGGGGAGCGGGGGGGGGGCGGACCAGAGGGCGGGGCGGGGGGGGGGGCGGAACCGAGGGCGGGGGGGAGGACCCGCGGGGGGGGAGGACCCGAGGGCTGGGCGGGGAGGGCGGACCCGGGGGCGGGGTGGGGGGGGCGGACCCGAGGGGGGGGACCAAGGGGGGTGGGCGGGGGGAGCGGACCGAGCGGGGGGGCGGACCGGGGGGGGCCGCCCTGGGGGAGGGCGGCCACTGCGCATGCGCTGGTTGGCACCGGCCCAACTGCGCATGCACGGGACCCGAGTCTCTGGCGCCCCCTAGCACATGGCGCCCCGGGCGACTGCCCGAGTTGCCGGTGCCTTGAGCCGGCCCTGCTCGGGGAGGTACTTCCATTCGACTCTGTCGAAGGCCTTTTCTGCATCCAGGGAGACGATCACTTCTAGTATTCTCTCCTGGGGGGGCGGGGGGGGGGGGGGTCATTATTACATTCAGCAGCCGCCTGATGTTTGCAGTGAGTTGCCTACCCTTGACAAAGCCCGAATGCATTTCTGCAACCACCTCTGGCACGCAGCCCTCCAGCCTTTTGGCCAGGACCCTTGCGAGTATTTTTGCATCTACTTTAAGCAGCGAAATAGGTCTGTATGATTCACATTCCGTCAGGTCTTTATCTTTTTTGGGTCTCAGTGAGATTGTGGCCTGCGCTAGCGTGGGGGGCAGGGTGCCCCTTGCCAGTGAGTCCGCGAACATGTCCCTTAGGTGCAGGGCCAAGGCTGGTGCAAAGTTTATATGAAAGTCTGCCGGGAACCCTTCGGGTCCCGGTGCCTTCCCCGCCTGCATGGAGCTGATGTTCTCCATGGTTTCTCCCAGGTCTATTGGTGCTTCCAGCTCCCCGTGTCTGTCTTCCCCCACCACTGGTAGTTCCAGTCCGTCTAGGAACTGTTTCATCCCCACGCCCCGTCGGGGGGCTCGGAGGTGCACAGTCCCAGGTGGAAGGTCTCAAATGCCTGAATGACCTCTTTTGGTTCTGCCACCAGTCTGCCTGTTCTGTTCTTTACCTGTGCTATTTCCCTCGTGAACAAAGAACAAAGAACAAAGAAAAGTACAGCACAGGAACGGGCCCTTCGGCCCTCCAAGCCTGTGCCGACCATGCTGCCCGTCTAAACTAAAATCTTCTACACTTCCTGGGTCCGTATCCCTCTATTCCCATCCTATGCATGTATTTGTCAAGATGCCCCTTAAACGTCATAGAACATAGAACATTACAGCGCAGTACGGGCCCTTCGGCCCTCGATGTTGCGCCGACCCGTGAAACCATCTGAAGCCTATCTGACCTACACTATTCCATTTTCATCCATATGTCTATCCAGTGACCACTTAAATGCCCTTAAATCTGGCGAGTCTACTACTGTTGCAGGCAGGGCGTTCCACACCCCTGCTACTCTCTGAGTAAAGAAACTGCCTCTGACATCTGTCCTATATCTACCACCCCTCAATTTAAAGCTATGTCCCCTCGTGTTGGTCATCACCATCCGAGGAAAAACACTCTCACTGTCCACCCTGTCTAACCCTCTGACTATCTTATATGTCTCTATTAAGTCACCTCTCAGCCTTCTCCTCTCTAACGAAAACAACCTCAAGTCCCTGAGCCTTTCCTCGTAAGACCTTCCCTCCATACCAGGCAACATCCTAGTAAATCTCCTCTGAACCCTTTCCAAAGCTTCCACATCCTTCCTATAATGTGGTGACCAGAACTGCATGCAGTACTCCAGGTGTGGCCGCACCAGAGTTTTGTACAGCTGCAGCATGACCTCGTGGCTCCGAAACTCAATCCCCCTACTGATAAAGGCTAGCACACCATATGCCTTCTTAACAGCCCTATTAACCTGGGTGGCAACTTTCAGGGATTTATGTACCTGGATGCCAAGATCTCTCTGTTCATCTACACTGCCAAGAATCTTGCCGTTAGCCCAATACTCTGCATTCCTGTTACTCCTTCCAAAGTGAACCACCTCACACTTTTCCGCGTTAAACTCCATCTGCCACCTCTCAGCCCAGCTCTGCAGCTTATCTATGTCCCTCTGTAATCTATAACATCCTTCAGCACTATCCACAACTCCACCGACCTTCGTGTCATCTGCAAATTTACTAACCCATCCTGGGGCTGGTTTAGCTCACTTGGCTAAATCGCTGGCTTTTAAAGCAGACCAAGCAGGCCAGCAGCACGGTTCAATTCCCGTACCAGCTTCTCCAGACAGGCGCCAGAATGTGGCGACTAGGGGCTTTTCACAGTAACTTCATTGAAGCCTACTTGTGACAATAAACGATAAACGATTTTCTACACCCTCTTCCAGGTCATTTATAAAAATGACAAACAGCAGTGGCCCCAAAACAGATCCTTGTGGTACACCACTAGTAACTGAACTCCAGGATGAACATTTGCCATCAACCACCACCCTCTGTCTTCTTTCAGCTAGCCAATTACTGATCCAAACCGCTAAATCACCTTCAATCCCATACTTCAGTATTTTCTGCAATAGCCTACCTTGGGGAACCTTATCAAACGCCTTACTGAAATCCATATACACCACATCAACCATTTTACCCTCATCCACCTGTTTGGTCACCTTCTCAAAAAACACAATAAGATTTGTGAGACATGACCTACCCTTCACAAAACCGTGTTGAGTACCGCTAATCAACTTGTTCTTTTCAAGATGATTATAAACCCTATCTCTTATAACCTTTTCCAACATTTTACCCATAACCAAAGTAAGGCTCACAGGTCTATAATTACCAGGGTTGTCTCTACTCCCGTTCTTGAACAAGGGGACAACATTTGCTATCCTCCTGTCTTCCGGCACTATTCCTGTCGACAAAAACGACATAAAGGTCAAGGACAAAGGCTCTGCAATCTCCTCCCTGGCTTCCCAGAGAATCCTAGGATAAATCCCATCTGGCCCAGGGGACTTATCTATTTTTACACTTTCCAAAATTGCTAACACCTCCTCCTTGTGAACCTCAATCCCATCCAGCCTGGTCGACTGTACCTGAGTATTCTCCTCGACAACATTGTCTTTCTCCAGTGTAAACACTGACGAAAAATATCCATTTAACGCTTCCCCTATCTCCTCTGATTCCACACACAACTTTCCACTACTATCCTTGATTGGCCCTAATCTTACTCTAGTCATTCTTTTGTTCCTGATATACCTATAGAAAGCCTTAGGGTTTTCCTTGATCCTATCCGCCAACGACTTTTTGTGTCCTCTCCTCGCTCTTCTTAACTCTCCCTTTAGGTCCTTCCTAGCTAACTTGTAACTCTCAAGTGCCCTAACTGAGCCTTCATGTCTCATCCTAACATAAGCCTTCCTCTTCCTCTTGACAAGTGCTTCAACTTCCTTAGTAAACCACGGTTCCCTTGCTCGACAACTTCCTCCCTGCCTGACAGGTACATACTTATCAAGGACACGCAGTAGCTGTTTCTTGAAAAAGCTCCACATTTCGATTGTACCCATCCCCTGCAGTTTCCTTCCCCATCCTATACATCCTAAATCTTGCCGAATAGCATCATAATTGCCTTTCCCCCAGCTATAATTCTTGCCTTGCGGTATATACCTATCCCTGCCCATCGCTAAAGTAAACATAACCGAATTGTGATCACTATCACCAAAGTGCTCACCTACATCTAAGTCTAACACCTGGTCGGGTTCATTACCCAGTACCAAATCCAATGTGGCATCGCCCCTTGTTGGCCTATCTACATACTGTGTCAGAAAACCCTCCTGCACACACTGCACAAAAACTGACCCATCTAAAGTACTCGAACTATAGTATTTCCAGTCAATATTTGGAAAGTTAAAAGTCCCCCATAACAACTACCCTGTTACTTTCGCTCCTGTCGAGAATCATCTTTGCAATCCTTTCCTCTACATCTCTGGAACTATTCGGAGGTCTATAGACAACTCCCAACAGGGTGACCTCTCCTCTCCTGTTCCTAACCTCGGCCCATACTACCTCAGTAGACGAGTCCTCAAACGTCCTTTCTGCCGCCGTAATACTTTCCTTGATTAATAATGCCACACCCCCCCCCCCCCCCTACTCTTTTACCATCTTCTCTGTTCTTACAGAAACATCTAAATCCTGGAACCTGCAACAACCATTCCAGTCCCTGCTCTACCCATGTCTCCGAAATCGCCACAACATTGAGATCCCAGGTACCAACCCATGCTGCAAGCTCACCCACCTTATTCCGGATGCTCCTGGCGTTGAAGTAGACACACTTCAAACCAGCATCTTGCTTGCCGGTGCCCTCTTTCGAACTTTTAACCCTATCCCTGACATCACTACTCTCAACATCCTGTCACTATCGTCCCTGCTTCCAACACCTCCTCCTGCAGCGAGTTCCAGACACCCACTACCCTCTGTGTAAAAAACTTGCCTCGTACATTTCCTCTAAACCTTGCCCCTCGCACCTTAAACCTATGCCCCCTGGTAATTGACCCCTCTACCCTGGGGAAAAGCCTCTGACTACCCACTCTTTCTATGCCCCTCATAATTTTGTAGACCTCTATCAGGTCGCCCCTCAACATCCGCCGTTTCAGTGAGAACAAACCGATTTTATTCAACCGCTCCTCATAGCTAATGCCCTCCATACCAGGCAACATCCTGGTAAACCTCTTCTGCACCCTCTCTAAAGCCTCCACATCCTTCTGGTAGTGTGGCGACCAGAATTGAACACTCTACTCCAAATGTGGCCTAACTAAGGTTCTATTTTTTAATAAACAATTTTATTGAGGTATTTTTGGCATATGAAACAGCAACATTATTCCTTAGTGTACAAAAAGCAAATAAGACATAATGCAAGCATCGGCTCCCCTCTGGCAAGAACCTGCCTAAGCAACCCCCTACTCTACGCTACCCTAACCCCCTCCCCCACTGCCGATTAATTCTCCGCGAAGAATTCAATGAATGGCTGTCACCTCCGTGCGACCCCTGACAGCGATCCTCTCGAGGCGAACTTAATTTTCTCCAGCCCGAGAAAGCTTGCCATGTCCGAAAGCCATGCTTCAGACTTTGGGGGCTTTGAGTCCCTCTATGCCGACAGTATTCGCCGCCGGGCTACCAGGGAAGCAAAGGCCAAGATGTCGGCCTCTTTCTCCTCCTGGACTCCCGGGTCCTCCGAAACCCCAAAAATTGCCATTGGGTCTGACACATATAACAGCAGGTAATCGCGTATAACGAGACTTTATGTGGACCAGCCCTTTCCAATCCCTTGAAGCTTTCAGAGCAATTGCCAGCGGCTCTATAGCCAGCGCAAACATCAGTAGGGAGAGGGGGAATCCCTGTCTAGTCCCGCGGTGCAGTCTGAAGTAGTCAGATGTCATCCTGTCCATCCTCACACTAGCCTCTGGATAACTAAGGTTCTATACGGCTGCAACATGACTTGCCAATTCTTATACTCAATGCGCCGGCCAATGAAGGCAAGCGTGCCGTATGCCTTCTTGACTACCTTCTCCACCTGTGTTGCCCCTTCCAATGACCTGTGGACCTGTACACCTAGATCTCCTACTGTCAACACTCCTGAGGGTTCTACCATTCACTGTATATTCCCTACCTGCATTAGATCTTCTAAAATGCATTACTTCACATTTGTCCAGATTAAACTCCATCTGCCATCTCTCCGCCCCAGTCTCCAAACAATCTAAATCCTGCTGTATCCTCTGACAGTCCTCATCGCTATCCGCAATTCCACCAACCTTTGTGTCATCTGCAAACTTATTAATCAGACCAGTTACATTTTCCTCCAAATCATTTATATGTACTACGAACAGCAAAGATCCCAGCACTGATCCCTGCGGAACACCACTAGTCACAGCCCTCCAATCAGAAAAGCACCCTTCCATTGCTACTCTCTGCCTTCTATGACCTAGCCAGTTTTGTATCCACCTTGCCAGCTCACCCCTGATCCCGTGTGACTTTACCTTTTGTACCAGTCTCCCATGAGGGACCTTGTCAAAGGCCTCACTGAAGTCCATATAGACAACACCCACTGCCCTACCTGCATCAATTATCTTTGTGACCTCTTTGAAAAACTCTTTCAAGTTAGAGAGACACAACCTCTCTTTTGGGGCCTCACGGTAGCATGGTGGTTAGCATCAATGCTTCACAGCTCCAGGGTCCCAGGTTCAATTCCCAGCTGGGTCACTGTCTGTGTGGAGTCTGCACGTCCTCCCCGTGTGTGCGTGGGTTTCCTCCAGGTGCTCCGGTTTCCTCCCACAGTCCAAAGATGTGCGGGTTAGGTGGATTGGCCATGCTAAATTGCCCGTAGTGTAAGGTTAATGGGGGGATTGTTGGGTTGTTGGGTTACAGGTTACGTGGGTTTAAGTAGGGTGATCATTGCTCGGCACAACATCGAGGGCCGAAGGGCCTGTTCTGTGCTGTACTGTTCTATGTTCTATCTATGTAACCTCCCCTTCACAAAACCGTGCTGCCTCTCACTAATACGTCCATTTGCTTCCAAATGGGAGTAGATCTTGTCTCGAAGAATTCTCTCCAGTAATTTCCCTACCACTGACGCAAGGCTCACTAGCCCTGTAGTTCCCTGGATTATCCTTGCTATTCTTCTTAAACAAAGGAACAACATTGGCTATTCTCCAGTCCTCCGGGACATCACCTGAAGACAGTGAGGATCCAAAGATTTCTGTCAAGGCCTCAGCAATTTCCTCTCTAGCCTCCTTCAGTATTCTGGGGTAGATCCCATCCGGCCCTGAGGACTTATCTACCTTAATATTTACAAGACGCCCAACACCTCGTCTTTTTGGATCTCAATGTGACCCAGGCTATCTACACATCCTTCTCCAGACTCGACGTCCACCAATTCCTTCTCTTTGGTGAATACTGATGCAAAGTATTCATTTAGTACCTCGCCCATTTCCTCTGGCTCCACACATGGATTCCCTCCCCTGCCCTTCAGTGGGCAAACCCTTTCCCTGGCTACCCTCTTGCTTTTTATGTACGTGTAAAAAGCCTTGGGATTTTCCTGAACCCTAATTTTCCACTGACGTTTCATGACCCCTTTTAGCCCTCCTGACTCCTTGCTTTCTGGCAGGTCTGTTGTGCATTATTAGCTTGTTTGGCCTTTTAGAACATAGAACAGTACAGCACAGAACAGGCCCTTCGGCCCTCGATGTTGTGCCGAGCAATGATCACCCTACTCAAACCCACATATCCACCCTATACCCGTAACCCAACAACCCCCCCCCCCCCCCCTTAACTTTACTTTTTAGGACACTACGGGCAATTTAGCATGGCCAATCCACCTAACCCGCACATCTTTGGACTGTGGGAGGAAACCGGAGCACCCGGAGGAAACCCACGCACACACGGGGAGGACGTGCAGACTCCGCACAGACAGTGACCCAGCCGGGAACCAAACCTGGGACCCTGGAGCTGTGAAGCATTTATGCTAACCACCATGCTACCGTGCTGCCCTTTTGACGTGAAGCATCCGGAAGTCCGGTTTTCTTGCTGGTCTCTTTTTACCGCGATGCTTCTTTCTGCATCGTCGTGTGCTTTCTGGCCTGTCTGCCATGTTGCCGATGCCTTCCTCTTCAGTACCGCAGGTGCGCCCCATCCACTTTCATTCTCTTCTTCTTCCTTTTCATGGGAGGGATCTTTTGACCACGCTTCTATTTCTTTTTTGCTTTGGCTTTGGTGGCACCCGTCATGCCGTTGGACTGCGCCATGGGATTATTTGCTTGTGGATTGTCTGCTGTACAGGCTGACCCTGGCTCTTCTGCCACCATAGCTGCTTTCAGAGCCTTAGCTGGACCAATGAGTTTTTGGTTGAGCCATGGTTGTGTCCACATGCTAAGCTGCATGCCCCTCACCTGGTGAAACGTCCAGTGACGGCGTACTTCTGGATGATTGTGCAGTCGCCGTCAAGTCTGCACCTTCAGGAGCAGTCTGCAAAACCTCACACTCCGATGTCTGGGCTGGATCAATATCCCCATCATTGCTCCTTCATTTTGTGTTTGAGCCCCAATTGGTGGCTCATCCTCACTTGATATGATGATGCATGGGTCATCTGATAGGATGATACATGTTTCGTCTGTCGTTGTAGAGCTGACCACAGATGTATCCATCTGCTCTTCTAGCACGTCTCTCGGTGGAGTAACCTCGAGTATTGGGAAGTCCGCTGCAGGAACCATTTTGTGGGCAGGAGATGGTTCACCATATGCCTCTGGAGCCAGTTTCTCCAGGACGGGGATTATTTCTTCAGTTACCATCTGTTCGGAGTTGAGTTGCTGTCATCTGATGTGTCTGCTACTGCAATCTCACTTTCAGCCTCTGCATACGCCATTTTAGAGTTTTCACACTTGTCGTTGTCCTGTGCAGACTGGGTGTCCCTTGTGATCACCTCGTCACTGTTGCCAAATAAACTGAATAGATTTTCATAGCCTTCCTCTTCTGGCTCATCTTCTGATTCTTCACTTTCCTCATCATATTCGTTGTCATCATAATCATCATCATCGTAATCATCACCATCTTCTTCCCTGAAGTATGACACTGCTCGTGGAATTATGTGTTCATGCAAGAAGTGACCAATTTCCAAATCAGCCGCAAGCCTTGCTGCAGAACCTTCATCCAGCTCTCCATGCTCTGGAACATCAGGAAGACTAAAGAAATTGAAGAAAGAGTCAGTCGGTACAGTTTTTGTAACTGTTCTACCAGTGGCCCAATCCTTATGCTTCTGCTTCTTTTTGATGGTTTTCAATGTGACCTTTTTTTCATTCTTCCAGTCGATCCAGCGCCCTGTGCAGCCCGTGACTCGAAAGACAAAAAAGTCTGACCCATCAGGATGTGACTCCATCTGGCATGTTTTTGTTAGTATTTCGTTTGTGAAAAGAGTCATTTGGCCCAAACTCAGACTCCGGAGTGAAGCTTATTGCTGTCCAGGATCTGAAAATGTAACGTTTATATCTTGTAGATGCTTCAGGGTAGGCCCTTCATGTTCCTGCATCATACCACTGAGCAAATTCGGATTTTTGAAGACTGTTAACCAGAACTCTGGAATCCTCTTTGGCTCTTCTATCTCGTCACCTGGTTTATCTTCCTCCATTGTAACTTTCACTTATATCTCATCAGATAACAGCGCCATTATATCTTGTTGCGAGTCGCAACGATCATATGTCGCCTCGCTGTCTGGAATGTACAGCCACTCCACTAGGTTCAGGCCTCACATGTGTCCGCTCCTATGATGGACTTGCGTTTCGTGTCAACAAAAAAAATGGTATGATTTGACTTCTGTTTAGTACCCATGCTTCGAGTTCACATACACCCTGCATCTCAATCTCATTCCCACTGCAGTCCATCAGCAGCTCGTTTGATTGACAACTTTCGGTTTAACCCGCAGCCCGTGCAAATCGGGTAGACTGAGGAGGTTGGCCCTTGCTCCCATGTCAAGCTTGCATTTTATCAATATGTAGTTCAGCATCACTAGAATTGTCCATCTTTCTTTGATGGTATCACTATTATCACAACTGGTCAGTAAGACATCTTCACATTTCATAGTCGGACTCATCGTGTCCTTGGTTCAAATCAGATCAATAAAAAACTGTTCTTCCGGGGGCATCTCATCAACCGCGTTGACAGATCCTGTTTGGTCCACTGTAGGATGCGAGAAACATTGCTTCGCAAAATGATTTGTACGGCCACACTTGCAACATATTTTCCCAAATGCTGGATATTCTGTGGCCCATGTTGATTGCCGTATTGTTGGCACAAGATGGTGGACCCGGTCAGCTGCTTAAAATGGCTGTCCACACTGAGACCATGTTTTTTTATTGAACTGCCTCACAGTGCTGCCGTCTTCCTCTAGGTTTGCGCCAAAAGTTTTTAGGTTGAGCGTACTGATCTGCTGTGCAGCTAGCTCACTCACATAGCAGATTTTTAAAAAAATACTTTTTATTCTCCTTTTTTACATTTTCTCCGAAATTTACACCCAACAGTAAACATAATCAGTAACAACTGTAATGTCAATCCCCATATCAATAACAACGATCCCATCCTCCCACCAACCCCCAGACATTAGCCCGCATGTTAACATAAACAAATGACAAAAAGGAATCAGGAATCACCCATAGTCGCCATTAACACATACAGTCCCCCTCCCCCAACCTTCCCAATGCCTCCCTAATGTTCAATTCTCAAAAGTGCATCATGAATAACGCCCATGAATTGCAGAACCCCTCCATCCTTCAAATTTGACCTTTTCAAGCATCAAGAATTCCAGCAGGTCCCCCCGCCACGCCAGGGCACAGGGTGGAGAGGCTGCTCTCCATCCCAGCATAATCCGCCTTCGGGCGATCAACGAGGCGATGGCTACAACATCTGCCTCCGCGCCCGTTTCCAACCCCAGCTGGTCCGACACCCCGAAAATGGCCTCCCGAGGGCCCGGGTCCAGTTTCACGTGCACCACTTTAGAGATTACCTTAAAAACCTCCTTCCAGTAATCCTCCAGCTTTGGACAAGACCAAAACATATGAACGTGGTTTGCAGCACCCCCCCCCCCTCCCCCGCAACATTCATACACATCTTTTACCCCCTCAAAGAGCCGGCTCATCCTCGCACTTGCAAGGTGCACTCTATACACCACCTTCAGTTGTATCAGCCCCAACCTCCCACACGAGGTTGAGGTGTTCACCCTCCGGAGCACCTCACACCAGAACCCCTTCTCCATGCCCTCTCCCAACTCTTCCACTTTGCCTTCATCCCTTCTAGCAGTGCCTCCTTCTACTCCAAAATAGCCCCGTAAACCACCGATACTACCCCCTTCTCCAAGCCCCCTGTCGTCAGCACCTCCTCCAGCAATGTGGAAGCCGGCTCTACTGGGAAGCTCTAGATCTCCTTCCTGGCAAAGTTTCAAACCAGCATGTATCTAAATATTTCCCCCTGCTCCAGCCCATACTTCGCTCCCAGCTCCTTCAATCCCACAAACCGACCCCAAAGAAACAAAATCTTCTAGTGTCCTAATTCCTTTCTCCTCTCATCTCCGAAAATTTCCATCCCATTTCCAAGGCTCAAATTTATGGTTCCCCCAAATCGGCATTGGCATAGCAAGTCTTGATAACATTTTCAAATCTCAGGTCTTCTTCCCATAATAATCTCTCACGTATTTTATCATTCAATATTCCAAACATTATCTGGTCACGGATCATCGATGACTTCAGAGTAACAAAATTGCATGACTGCACCTTAAACCGCAAGCCGGTTACAGAACTATCAAAAGATTTGCTTCCTTCTTCGGCACGCGTACGAAATATGTAACGTTCAAATGTTTAATTTTTCATCTTCGCTGTCGAAGGCGAAGGTACTGTATAGTTCTATTGCTTGAGGACCTACTGCCGTGAACAGCAACGCAATACACCTCTCGTCAGCTGTGCCTGCAGGACAAGGGCTGCAACATAGAGTCTAAATTGCTACTTGAACACACGCCAGTTTTCATCTACGTTACCCGAGACTTGAAGCTGGTGCGGTGCCTTCAAACCTTCCATCTCTAACTTCGCAGTCTTTTGCTCCATCTTCTCCGTTGTTATCTTTAAGTGTTCTGCACCCCCTAGTACCATGTTGTGTTCTGTGTTGTAACCATTGTCATGATGTACACAGAACATATAGTTTTTTAACTATAAAGATGATTTATTAATAAAGAAGTAGAAAAGATAACTAAGGAACTATAGTAGACGATGGCTACTAAAAGAATTCAGTGAATTCTCCTGGAGCTACTCGAAGTGCAAATATCTTCTTGTATGTCTTACTACTGTTGCTCGTTATGCTCTCTACTTAATTTGCTCTGTTTTAATTATGCTAGCTCAAGAGTCGCCAGGTATCCTTTCGATACCGCCACAAGGTTTAAAACCGAATACTGATCAAAGACTCAATACACCAGTTAGTAAGTTTGAAATCAATGCACATTTATTTACACACACAGTCAATTATACTCATGCACAAACTCTACTCACTAATATATCACTACTACTAAAAGCCTATACTTAGCTTCGGGTGCCCACTCAGTCAGAGGAACAATGGCCGTTGTCCAGTTCTGAGGCTGCTGGCATCGAACTTGTATAGAATAGTAGCTAGGAGCGCCTATCTGGTAGCGTGCAGTGACTTTGGACTTACTTGTCTGGTGCTTGGCGGGTCTCTCGTCGCTGAGAGCCAAGGCCAAGATGAAGAAGAAGAAGAGACCGATCTGTCTTGGGGGCTCCTCTTTATACCCCAAAGGGGTTTCGCGCTCTTTTAGGTGGGCCTTGAACTTGGCCCCAATTAATTGGACCATATCCTAATCATCTGTATTGTTTTTCTCCAATAAAGGGGTGGCTGCCTGATCGCTGGGCGTTGGCCTGCCTTTGTTTTTGTCTCCACTGGCGCCGGGGAGTCTGCTCTGGTATTGTTTGCTTAAATGTTTCTCTTTTGTCCCTGGAGATAGCTCATTAGTATGCTAATGGCTGGTAGTATCGGTCTTGTCTGGGAGCTGCAAACTCCAATCCACAGACAAACCTTGCGCTTGCTTGCTTTCTTAGCATTGTCCAATTTTCCCTTCATTCTCTGCAAGTGTCCATTTTGTAAACGGGACGTGGCCACCCCAGGTGGCTACACTACCAACCGTTAGCTGTCTTCAGTCACGAGATAGATCTCTATCGCCACCAGCTGGTTGGAGGTAGCATTGCAAACGATATGCAGAACTGCGCACAAGCATAGGTGAACTGTGTTCACCTGAGGAAGGAGCAGTGCTCCGAAAGCTCGTGTTTGAAACAAACCTGTTGGACTTTAACCTGGTGTTGTAAGACTTCTTACTGTGCTCACCCCAGTCCAACGCCGGCATCTCCACATCATCACAAACATATCACCACACCTCCTTCAGGTTCCTGAGGTGCGCAAACACACGTGACCGTTTACTGGCCCATTCAGCCCTCTCACTTTCCACGTGACCAGCCTGGTTGGTGGGGCTCTCCGACCCTCTCCTGCCGATCAACCATATCTCTTTTTGGGCCAGTCCCTGGCCTGTGTCCCTCCAGGCCCACCCTCAGATATCCACCGTCATCGATCCTTGTCCAACAGCGCCACATCAACCACACCCTTTTAAAAAAAATTTAGAGTACCCAATTCAATTTCTTTCCAATTAAGTGGCAATTTAGCGTGGCCAATCCACCTACCCTGCACATCTTTTTTGGGTTGTGGGGGCGGAACCCACGCAAACACGGGGAGAATGTGCAAACTCCACACGGACAGTGACCCAGAGCCGGGATCGAACCTGGGACCTCGGTGCCGTGAGGCAGCAATGCTAACCACTGCACCACCGTGCTGCCACATCAACCACACCCTTGTCAGCAACCGTCCCCCCACCCTCGAACAAAACACCAACCCCATCTGGCCCCGCGCCTGCCTCCTAACAATGCCCCACTTCTCTTCCGTTAACTAGCCTGCCCAGCTAGCATGGGCAGGCTACCTACCACCCCCAATTCCTCTCCCCCCCCAATCATACTCCCCTAAAGAGTAACAAAAGGTGCACTCACCCTTGATGTTCTGCCTTGAAAAACCTGCCCTCCAGAAGACCCGCCATCAAAATTTTTTTATTTTTTTAAAAATAATTTTTATTCAAATTTTCACATTTTCACAAAAAAGAAAACAGTAACAGAAAATTCAAAGAACAAAAAGAACAAACCCCCTCCCCCCACATATACAAAAGTGAAAAAATAAATAAACGCCTGTCGTTAGCGAAGATTCAACCCAAAACAAAGAGCCCCCCCCGGGTTGCTGCTGCTGCTGACCTTTTGATTTTACCGTTCTGCCAGGAGATCTAGGAATGGTTGCCATCTCCTGAAAAACCCCTGCACTGACCCCCTTAGGGCAAATTTCACCCTCTCCAATTTAATAAACCCCGCCATATCGTTGACACAGGCCTCCACGCTGGGGGGCCTCGCATCCTTCCACTGAAGAAGAATCCTCCGCCGGGCTACTAGGGACGCAAAGGCCAGAACACCGGCCTCTTTCGCCTCCTGCACTCCCGGCTCAACTGCAACCCCAAATATTGCGAGTCCCCAGCCTGGATTGACTCTGGATCCTACCACCCTCGATACCGTCCTTGCTACACCCTTCCAAAATTCCCCCAGCGCTGGGCATGCCCAGAACATATAGACATGGTTTGCTGGGCTCCCAGAGCACCTAATACACCTGTCCTCGGTCCCAAAAAAACGGATCATCCTTGTCCCGGTCATATGAGCCCTGTGCAGTACCTTAAACTGTATGAGGCTAAGCCTCGCACACGAAGAGGAGGAGTTCACCCTTTCCAGGGCATCAGCCTACGTCCCCTCCTCAATCTCCTCACCCAGCTCCTCCTCCCATTTACCTTTCAGCTCCTCCACCGAGGCCTCGTCTACCTCCTGCATCACCTGGTACGCTTCTGAGATCCTCCCCTCTCCAACACACACCCCCGAGAGCGCCCTGTCCTGAACCCCACGCGGCGGCAGCAGAGGGAACCCCGCCACCTGCCGCCTGACAAATGCCCTTACTTGCATATACCTAAAGGTGTTCCCTGGGGGAGCCCAAACTTCCCTTCCAGCTCATCCAGGCTCACAAACTTCACAGCCTCCTGACACCTGCCCTGTGCCAACTCAGGAATCCGCCATCAATTCTCCCCGGAACAAACCGGTGGTTCCCCCGTATTGGGGACCCCATCGAGGCCCCCACCTCCCCCCTGTGCCGCCTCCATTGCCCCGAAATCTTGAGGGTAGCTGCCACCACCGGGCTCATGGTATACCTCGTTGGAGGGAGCGGCAGCGGCGCCGTTACCAGCGCTCCCAGGCTCGTGCCCACACAGGACGCCATCTCCATCCTCTTCCATGCTGCCCCCTCCCCGTCCATTACCCACTTACGCACCATCGCTGCATTGGCAGACCAATAATACCCACAGTGGTTGGGCAGTGCCAGCCCTGCCCCGCTCCAGAAACACCCTTCTCACCCTCGGGGTCCCATGCGCCCACACTAATCCCGTAATGCTCCTGTTAACCCGCCTGAAAAAGGCCTTCGGGATAAGGATGGGGAGGCACTGGAACAGGAACAGAAACCTCGGGAGCACCGTCATCTTGACTGACTGCACCCTACCCGCCAGAGACAGCGGCAGCATGTCCCACCTCTTAAACTCCTCCTCCATTTGCTCCACCAGCCTTGTGAGGTTTAGCTTGTGCAAGGCCCCCCAGCTGCTGGCCACCTGAACCCCCTAGTACCTGAAGCTCCTCTCCGCCCTTTTCAGCGGGAGCCACCCAATCCCTCCCTCCTGGTCCCCCGGGTGTACCACAAACAGCTCGCTTTTCCCAAAGTTAAGCTTATACCCTGAGAAATCCTCAAATTCCCGGAGAATCCCCATCACCACCGGCATTCCCCCCACCGGGTCCGCCACATACAACAAGAGGTCGTCCGCATAGAGCGACACTCGGTGCTCCTCCCCACCCCGGACCAGCCCCCTCCAATCCCCCGACTCCCTCAGTGCCATAGCCAGGGGTTCAATTGCCAGCGCAAAAAGTAGGGGGGACAGGGGACACCCATGCCTCGTCCCTCGGTATAGTCGAAAATACTCCGACCTCCTCTTATTCGTGGCCACACTTGCCATCGGGGCCTCATACAACAGCCTCACCCAACTGACGAACCCCTCCCCAAACCCAAACCTTTCCAGCACCTCCCACAAGAACCCCCACTCGGCCCTATCAAAGGCCTTCTCCGCATCTAGCGCCACCACTATCTCCGCCTACCCTTCCACCGCCGGCATCATTATAACATTCAAGAGCCTCTGTGTATTAGTGTTCAGCTGCCTCCCCTTTACAAACCCCGTTTGTTCCTCATGTATTTTTTTTTTAAATTTAGATTAGCCAATTATTTTTTCCAATTAAGTGGCAATTTAGCGTGGCCAATCCACCTACTCTGCACATTTTTGGGTTGTGGGGGCGAAACCCACGCAGACACGGGGAGAATGTGCAAACTCCACACGGACAGTAACCAAGAGCCGGGATCGAACCTGGGACCTCAGCGCCATGAGGCGGTTGTGCTAACCACTAGGCCACCGTGCTGCCCTGTGTTCCTCATGTATAACCTGCGGCACACAGTCCTCAATCCTCGTGGCTAAGATCTTTGCCAACAACTTGGCGTCCACATTCAAGAGTGAAGTCGGCCTGTATGAGATCCTTGTCTCGCTTAAGAATCAAGGAGATCAGCGCCCGAGACATCGTCGGGGGCAAAGCCCCCCTCTCCCTTGCCTCGTTAAAGGTCCTAACCAACAGGGGGCCCACCAGGTCCGCATACGTCTTGTAAAATTCAACTGGGAACCCATCCGGCCCCGGCGCCTTCCCCGACTGCATGTTCCCTATCCCTTTGACCAGCTCCTCAAGCTCAACTGGCGCCCCCAGACCCTCCACCCGTCCCTCCTCCACCCTCGGAAATCTCAGCCGGTCTAAAAAGCGCCCCATTCCCCCCCTCCTCCGCCGGAGGTTCGGACCGATATAGTCTCATAAAAGTCCCTGAAGATCCCATTAATGTCTACCCCCCTCCGCACCACATTTCCTCCCTGATCCTTAACACCACCAATCTCCCTGGCCGCATCCCGCTTACGGAGCTGGTGTGCCAGTATCCTGCTCGCCTTCTCCCCATACTCGTACACCGCACCCTGAGCCTTTCTCCATTGAGCCTCCGCCTTTCTGGTGGTCAACAAGTCGAACTCAGCCCGAAGGCTGCGCCGCTCCCTCATCAATCCCTCCTCCCGGGCCTCTGCGTACCTCCTGTCCACCCTCACCATCTCCCCCACCAATCTCTCCCTTTCTCTCTGCTCCCCTCTCTCCCTGTGGGCCCGAATGGAGATCAACTCTCCCCCAAACCACTGCCTTCATCCCCACTCGGACCTCCCCATTATCGTTGGCCTCTAGGTACCTCTCAATACATCCTCGAACCCGCCCCCTCACTGCCTCGTCCGCCAGCAGCCCCACCTCCAAGCGCCACAACGGGCGCTGGTCCCTCTCCTCCCCCAGCTCGAGGTCCACACAATGCGGGGCATGGTCAGAAATGGCTATCGCCGAGTACTCACCGTCTACTACCCTCGCAATCAGCGCCCTACTCAAAATGAAAAAATCGATCCGGGAGTAGGCCTTATGCACATGGGAGAAGTATGAAAATTCCCTGGCCCTCGGTCTCGCAAACCTCCAAGGATCCACCCCTCCCATCTGGTCCATAAACCCCCTCAGCACCTTAGCCGCCGCAGGCCTCATACCCGTCCTGGAACTGGATCGATCCAGTGGCGGATCCAGCACCGTGTTGAAATCCTCCCCCCATTATCAGGCCCCCCACCTCCAAATCTGGAATCCGGCCCAACATGCGGCGCATGAAACCTGCATCATCCCAATTTGGGGCGTATACATTAACCAGCACCACCCGCTCCCCCTGCAGCTTGCCACTCACCATCACATACCTCCCGCCACTGTCTGCCACCACACACAACGCCTCAAACGACACCCTCTTCCCCACCAGGATCGCCTCCCCCCGGTTTTTTTCATCCAGCCCCGAATGAAACACTTAGCCCACCCACCCCTTCCTCAACCTAACCTGATCTGCCACCTTCAGGTGCGTCTCCTGAAGCATGGCCACATCCGCCTTCAGCCCTATCAGGTGCGCAAACACGCGGGACCGTTTGACCGGCCCATTCAGTCCCCTCACATTCCAGGTGATCAGCCGATCGAAGGGCTACCTGCCCCCCTCCCCCTTCGACTAGCCATCACCCTTCCGTAATCCGCCACGTGCCCGCGCCCCCCGCTCAGCCCGTTCCCCACAGCGACAGACCCCCATCCCGACCCCCTCTGCATGCTCCAGCTCTGCCTTGGCCATTCCAGCAGCAAACCAGTATCCCCTCCCCCCTTTTTCCCCCCCTCCCAAATCTCCCCACCCCTCCCCGCCCCCAAGCTAGGGCCCTCCCTAGCTGCGTAACTCCAGTCATTGTGCTTCTCTCCCACCGGCGTGAATCAAAACACCTCCCTTACTGGCGGGACTGGCGGCGCGGGCGGGCTCCGGGGTCCTGGGAGGATGCGGGCCGATCTGGCCCCGGGGGGGTGCCCCCACGGTGGCCTGGCCCGCGATCGGGGCCCACCGATTGGCGGGCGGGCCTGTGCCGTGGGGACACTCCATTCCCTCCGCGTTGGCCATAGCCTTCACGATGGCGGACGCGGAAGTGACCTCCTCCCCTGTGCATGCGCGGGGATGACGTCAGCAGTTGCTGATGCTCCGGCGCATGCACAGACTTCCGCCGGCCAGCGAAGTCCCTTCGGCCCCGGCTGGCGTGGCGCCAAAGGCCTTTCCCACCGGCCGGCTGGGCGCCAACCACTCCGGTGCGGGCCTAGCCCCTCAAGGTTAGGGCTTGGCCCCAAAAGGTACGGATACACCTTTGGGGCGGCCCGACGCCGGAGTGGTTCACGCCACTGCATCCCGCCGGGACCCCCCGCCCCGCCGGGTTGGGGAGAATCCCGGCCATGAGGTTCGCAGATGCGCCAGTGTCCAATTTAAATTGGATGTGAGACTGGTTAACCGTGATGACAGCACACCACTCGTCGTCAGGATCCATAGTGAAGATTGAAAGGCGGTTTGCAGGCATGGTGGAGGCCAGCTCGCGCGTGGTGATCATGCTCACCCGGTATGGAGACTCGAGGCAGTCAACATCGGGGTCCGTTGGGCTGTCGGGATCCGAATCCTGCATGCCTTGTTATACGCAGCGGACACGTCTGCGCTGAAGCTGGGATCGCTGGCTGGTGGTCGGTAAAGCGGACCTGCATAAGGCCGTGTAATGCCCAGGCTTTCCACACTGTAGACATCGCCTTCCTTTGGCTGGGCATTGCCGCTTTAAATGGGTGGAGCCACAATTTGGACATGTCATGACGCTGATGTCAGCGCGTTCTGTGCGCCATCGCGCATGCGCAGAGCGGTCGGCCGACAATCGCATATGCGCATCAGGGTCTTCGGCCTCGTTGTCCACCCGGTCGTGGCGCGCATGCGTAGGGACCCGGGAAAAGCGCGCAAAACGGCCACTTTCCTCGATTCTCAGGCCTTGCATTTTTGTGATGGCCTACACCCTTTCGGCCTCGTGGGAGACTAGTTTTGCATTTTCTGCCGCCCTGATGCGGGAGTAACGATTCCTGGCATGCTCATGGACAACGCACGTTTCGATGGCGATGGATGGTGCTGCACTGTTCTACCTGTTGCCCAGCAGAGGTGCCAGGGACCGGAGTGGGGAGTGCGAGGTGCTGTGGTGTTCCGGCACCTCCCCTGCGGGAAACACCTCCTCCCTCGAGGTGCCCGATGGCCCCCGGGCTACTCCATGGGATGGCATGCTCCCGCCATCTGATGCTGCCAGTCCTGGAGGCCCACACTCGTCCCTCAGCCAGAGTCTGCCCGCTCATGGCCATGGAGCACAAGGAGTGGACCACCTGTGTCTGGGACTGCACCACATTATGTTGCGACTGTGCCACCACCTTTGGGTCTGTGCCACATCAGTCAGTGGCTGCACCATCTCCTCTGGTACAGGGCACGCTGTGTGTCTGTGCCACGTCGACCAGTGCCTGGGCAATGCCACCGATGTTCCCAGCCATGGTCTGCTGTGACTGCTGTAACAAACCTCTTCATTCACCTGAGGAAGGAGCAGTGCTCCGAAAGCTAGTGTTTGAAACAACCTGGTGTTGTAAGACTTCTGACTGTGCTCACCCCAGTCCAATGCCGGCATCTCTACATCATGGCTACCCACTGTGACAAGTGACAAAGAAATCACAATTCCCATACAGGATGTGCAGGATCACAGCGAGACTGATAGATCTCAGCTCGTCTGTACAGAAGCACTCAACAATCAGAGGACGGCCACCCATAAGTCCAGAGAGACCACGTCAATAGAAATCCTGAAGATTTTGACTCCAGAAGAGGAGCTCCAAGAGTCCAGGGAGACCACGTTAATAGAAATCCTGAAGATTTTGACTCCAGAAGAGGAGCTCCAAGAAACCAAAGGTGATTCAAATGAACCGGAAATAATTCCAGAAATCAATGATGATTGAAGTGAACCAGAAATGACTCGAGAAGAGGAGTACCAAGGAAGCAAAGAAGAGGAATCAAATCCACCACAAATGACTGATGTCACCAACATCAATCCAACATCAGATCATTCTCACAATTCACAAGAGGAAACGCTCAATGTAACGGACACCACAAAGGACACTGACACCAATAACTGTGACAATGACTCACATCATCCAAACGGAAAACTCATTGAGCGCAACAGCAACAATGAAAACAACATGCAGCGCAACAAGAGCAACAACAACACGAAGCGCTGCAGAAACAAGAACGACAGCAACATCAAAAACTACAAGCACAACAACAAAAACTCCAAGAACAACAACAAACACAAGAAGCAAAACAAAAACCAAAACAACGAGCACGACGAGAAAAACAACAAGAACAACAGCGAAAACAACAAAAACAGAAACAACAAGCATGACGAAAACAACAACAAGAACGACAACAACAAGAACGACAACGAAAACGACCAAGACAGAAACGACAACAATGAAACAACAACCTGTACAACATGGCACAACTCTGCACATGAAGGACAATGCCACAGCACACTGCAAACCAATGGCAAGAGTACAAACATGCCATGGTATGGCAACAAATCTCACAAATTCACATTTGCTCCACAACAAACAAACAAACCAGCTTTCAAGAAAGATGACATGCAGAATGAATACCATAAACACAAGAAAAAGTCCAGGTCAGACAACAAAGGTGACGTACAGAATCACCACCACAAACACAGGAAAAGGTCCAGGTCAGACAACAAAGATATAACACAGAATTGCTACCGCAAGCAGAGAAAAAAAAAGCATAAATCAGACAGCAAAGTGATTCAACCATTCAAATACCTCATTGATGACTTGTTGGTTACTTAAACGCTGGAACACTGACGATGTTCACAAACAAATAACAACATCAACATCACCACTTCAAAAACAGAAGAAGAAAGCAACTCGACCGAACAAACTCATAAAGTGTGGACTCACAGAAAATGTTTTTTTTATTAAGACTGCACTCATAAATATTAATTGGCTTTGGGGCAGCACGGTAGCACACATGGCTAGCACTATGGCTTCACAGCGCCAGGGTCCCAGGTTTGATTCCCCGCTGGGTCACTCTCTGTGCGGAGTCTGCACGTTCTCCCCGTGTTTGCGTGGATTTCCTCCGGGTGCTCCGGTTTCCTCCCAGTCCAAAGATGTGCAGGTTAGGTGGATTGGCCATGATAAATTGCCCTTAGTGTCCAAAAAAAGGTTAGGAGGGGTATTGGGTTATGGGGATAGGGTGGAAGTGAGGGCTTAAGTGGGTCGGTGCAGACTTGATGGGCCAAATGGCCTCCTTCTGCATTGTATGTTCTACGTATCTATGTATAATCGTCAAGAACATCACAACTTGTACATAACATCATTTGTCTACCTATTTCACGCAAGCAAAACAAAACATAAGAGGCTAAATGTATTAACATTTGACGGACTAACCCATTGATTTTATGTAATGCCTTTGCAAACTGCATCAATTTTCTTTACAACATATAGAAAATATGTAACACGAAAAAAAGGGGGATGTAGTGATCTCTCTGTGTGCATGTACACAAGGGGTTAATGTGTAATCAGCAGCACCACATGATTACTAGAGGGCCGGACCAACAGGGGTATAAAAGGCAGCCACATTGGGGCTCTCTCTCTCTCTCTCTTGGGTGCATTGTGATCATAGCAACAGCAGACTAGTTTAGATGGCCAGTGGAGTTACGTATAGTTACCATAGTTAGATCTTGTTAACCTTATCACTAGTATCAAAGTTAAAGTAAAGAACTCATATAAATATTGTTGTAGTTACTCAATAAACCTTTTGTTTCTACTGGAAGAGTTTGAATCTTCTTCATTGGAATTCAGAAGACCTCATCACTAACCAAGGATTGAGTAGCACATGTTACCTACCACACAGGTAACAAAACAACGGTGAACGGAAGGGGCTGGCGACCTCCTGCCCAAGCTGGTGTACAGGGTGGCCTGCCTCTCCTCCACAGTGTTCAGGAGGGTCTCCAGCTCGGCATCGGTGAATCATGGGGCTGCACGTCTTGCTGCCATCTTGTTGGCTGGGATGGTGTGTGTGGGGTGTGAAGTGTGGATATGCAGCTGCAGTTTGTCAGCCTCATGAATTTCCAGCGTGAATCCGGTTAATCCAGCACCGTTTCCCATTGGAATTGATTGTGTTCCACGTAGCGTCGGTGCTAGCCCCTCAACAGTCACTGAATTGGTTCAAGTATGGCGCCAGTTTTGCTGTCGTGGAACTCCACAAATCCTGTGCCGGTGTCAATACTTAGTCTCAGGAATGGAGAATCCCACCGCAGATTTAGGCGTGAGGTGCTGTTACCTACAGACCAAGAGCTGGTAGGTAGAATTAGACAGAATAGTTCTTTCTACGTAGGAACGTAAGAACTAGGAGCAAGAGTGGTCAATTAAGCCTCTCAGGCCTGCTCAGTACAATATTGGCTGATTTCATCATGGCCTCAACTACACCGTCCTGCTCGTTCTCCCCTTAAACCCAAACTGGTTATATTGTGTTCTGTGCCTGTTACTGAACCGCCTTTGCGTCATCAATAAACCCCTTTGTTGACTACTGAAAGCTTCCACGCAATGTCTCGGGCTACTACACCAATGTACCCTAAAGGGATAGTTTGCTGCAGGTGTGATTCCGCTGGGCAATGGGTATCTTTTATATGAAAACAAATTTTATTCTTAACACAGGATTAAACACGTTAACATCACAGGAAATGAACAGTTAAAACAATTCTTTTTTTTTTAAAATAATTTTTATTGAAGAGATTTTTTACATGAGAATATTTACCCCCATGCCCGGCATTGGAGGAGTTCTGGAAGGGGGTGGCGAGGACGGTGTCAAGGGTGGTGGGATCCAGGGTCAAGTCAGGATGGGGACTCGCGATCTTTGGGGTTGGGGTAGAGCCGGGAGTGCAGGAGGCGAAAGAGGCCGATGTGCTGGCCTTTGCGTCCCTAGTAGCCCGGCGAAGGATTTTGCTACAGTGGAAGGACGCGAGGCCCCCAAGCGTGGAGACCTGGATCAATGACATGGCGGGCTTCATTAAGCTTGAGAAGGTTAAATTCGCCCTGAGAGGATCGGTGCAAGGGTTCTTTAAACGGTGGCAACCTTTCCTCGACTTTCTGGCTCAACGATAGGGTACTGGGACAGTAGCAGCAGCAACCTGGGGGGGAGGGGCGGACGTTGATTATGTTAGCTTATTTTATTTAAATTTGATTTATCTAATTTTAATTTATGGTTAAGTTCTCTTGTTGGGGGGGGGGGGGTGGGGGAATGTGATACATGTGATGTTACGGTATGGGGGGAATTGTGGGTGTTATGGGGCTGTTAGTTGAATATTACTGCTTTTTGCTATACTTTTTGTTATATTTTCTGCAAAAAATTCCAATAAAAAAAATAAAAAATAAAAAATAAAAAAAAAAGAGAATATTTACCCCCCCTAACCATAGACTATTACACAATATTCCCTCTTAACAGATATCCCCCCCCGCCCGACCCCCCGCGCGCGCTGTCCCTCCCCCCCCCAAAAAAGAACAAACAAAGCAACAATTAACATCAAACATGAACTGCGAACAAATTTGTCCGCATTACAACCTTAAATAACCCACCACACCCGTTGTTGCCACCCCCCCCTCCCCCCCCCCCCCCTCCCCCCCTCCCCCCCCCCCCCCCCCCCCGGATTGCTGCTGCTGCGACCTCTGCACCCTATCTTTGAGCCAAAAAGTCGAGGAAGGGCTGCCACCGCCTGAAGAACCCTTGTACCGACCCTCTCAGGGCAAATTTGACCCTTTCCAACTGGATAAAGCTTGCCATGTCATTAATCCAAGTTTCCACGCTTGGAGGCCTCGCGTCCTTCCACTGTATCAGTATCCTTCTTCGCGCAACTAGGGACGCAAAGGCCAGTATTCCGGCCTCTCTCGCCTCCTGTACCCCCGGCTTCACCCCCACCCCAAAGATCGCTAGCCCCCATCCTGGTTTGACCCTGGATCCCACCACCCTCGACACCGTCCTTGCCACCCCCTTCCAGAACTCCTCCAGTGCCGGACATGCCCAAAACATATGGACATGGTTCGCTGGACTTCCCGAACACCTGTCACATCTGTCCTCACCCCCAAAGAACCGACTCATCCTTGTCCCCGTCATATGGGCTCTATGTAGCACCTTAAATTGAATGAGGCTAAGCCTCGCACACGAGGAGGAAGAATTAACCCTCTCCAGGGCATCAGCCCATGTCCCATCCTCTATCTGTTCTCCCAGCTCCCCCTCCCACTTGTCTTTCAGCTCCTCTACTGATGCCTCCTCAGCCTCCTGCATTACTTTGTATATGTCCGATATCCTCCCCCCTCCGACCCAGACCCCCGATAGCACCCTATCGCTCGCCCCCCTGCTGGGGAGCAAGGGGAACCCTTCCACCTGGCGGCTAGCAAACGCCTTCACCTGCAAATGTCGAAACACGTTTCCCGGGGGGAGCCCGAATTTCTCCTCCAGCTCTCTCAGGCTCGCAAACCTCCCATCTACAAACAGATCCTTCAGCTGCCTGATGCCCACCCTGTGCCAGCTCTGAAATCCCCCGTCCATGTTCCCCGGGATGAATCTATGGTTCCCTCTTAACGGTGCCTCCATCAGACCTCCCACTTCCCCCCTGTGTCGCCTCCACTGCCCCCAGATCTTGAGGGTGGCCGCCACCACCGGGCTCGTGGTGTACCTCGTGGGAGGGAGCGGCCATGGCGCCGTTACTAGGGCCCCCAGGCTTATGTTGCCACAGGACGCCCTCTCCATTCGTTTCCAAGCTGCCCCCTCCCCTTCCATCATCCACTTGCGCACCATCGACACATTAGCCGCCCAGTAATACCCCGAAAGGTTGGGTAATGCCAGCCCCCCACTCTCCCTACTCCGCTCCAAGAAGACCCTCCTCACCCTTGGGGTGCCATGCGCCCACACGTAGCTCATGATGCTGCTCGTCACCTTTTTGAAGAAGGCCCTAGGGAGGAAGATGGGCAAGCACTGAAATAAAAACAAAAACCTTGGGAGGACCGTCATTTTAACGGACTGCACTCTACCCGCCAGCGACAGCGACACCATGTCCCACCTTTTAAATTCCTCCTCCATCTGTTCCACCAGCCTAGTGAAGTTCAACTTGTGGAGAGTCCCCCAGTTCCTAGCCACCTGCACCCCTAAATACCTAAAACTCTTTCCTGCTCTCTTCAACGGGAGTCTCCCGATTCCCTCTTCCTGGTCCCCTGGGTGTATCACAAATACCTCGCTCTTACCCAAGTTTGGCTTGTACCCCGAAAAGTCCCCGAATTCTGCTAGCAGTTCCATCACCTCCGGCATTCCCCCTTCTGGGTCTCCCACATATAGCAGCAGGTCGTCCGCGTATAGCGATACCCGGTGCTCCTCCCCGCCCCTTGTCAGCCCTCTCCACCCCCCTGAGCCCCTCAGTGCCATCGCCAACGGTTCAATTGCCAGTGCGAAGAGCAGGGGGGACAAGGGGCATCCCTGTCTGGTCCCCCGGTGGAGCCCAAAATACTCCGATCTCCTACCATTCGTCACTACACTTGCCGTCGGGGCCGAATAGAGCAGCTTCACCCATTTAATAAATCCCTCCCCAAATCCAAACCGTTCCAGCGTCTCCCACAGGTACTTCCACTCCACCCTATCAAATGCTTTCTCCGCGTCCAATGCCACCACTATCTCCGCCTCCCCCTCCACTGCCGGCATCATGATGACGTTTAGCAGTCTCCGCACGTTCGTATTAAGCTGCCGCCCTTTCACAAAACCCGTCTGGTCCTCGTGTATCACCCCTGGCACACAATCCTCTATCCTGGTAGCCAGGATCTTTGCCAGCAGCTTGGCGTCCACATTCAGGAGCGAGATAGGCCTATATGACCCACACTGCACGGGGTCCTTGTCCCGCTTCAAGATCAGAGAGATCAGTGCCTGCGACATTGTCGGGGGCAGAGCCCCCCCCTCCCATGCCTCGTTGAAGGCTCGCACCAGCACAGGGCCCACCAGATCCGCATATTTTTTGCAAAATTCCACCGGGAACCCGTCTGGCCCCGGCGCCTTCCCCGACTGCATATGCCCAATCCCCTTGACTAGCTCCTCTAACCCTATCTGCGCCCCCAGCCCCTCTACCAGCTCCTCTTGGACCTTGGGGAACCTCAGTTTGTTCAAGAAGCCCTCCATCCCCCCTCCCCTCGTCGGCGGCTCTGACCGATACAGCTCCTTATAGAAGTCTCTGAAAACCCCATTTACTTCTGGCCCCTTCTGCACTATGTTCCCACCCCTCTCCCTCATTTCCCCAATTTCTCTAGCCGCATCCCGCTTGCGGAGCTGATGCGCCAGCATCCTACTCGCCTTCTCCCCATACTCATAAATCGCGCCCTGCGCCCTTCTCCACTGTGTCTCCGCCTTTCTGGTGGTCAACAGGTCAAACTTAGCCTGCAAACTACGCCGTTCCCCCAGCAGCCCCTCCTCTGGTGCCTCCGCATATTTCCTATCCACGTCCAGAAGCTCCCCCACCAGCCTCTCCCTCTCCTGTCTCTCCCTCCTTTCCCTATGTGCCCGTATGGAGATCAGCTCCCCCGGATCACCGCCTTCAGGGCCTCCCATACCATCCCCACCTGCACCTCCCCCGTGTCATTAATGTCCAGATATCTCTCAATGCTCTTCCGGACCCTCTTACACACCTCCTCATCCGCCAGCAAACCCCACATCCAGACGCCACAGCGGACGCTGGTCTCGCACCTCTCCCATTTCCAAATCTACCCAGTGTGGCGCGTGGTCTGAGACCGCTATGGCCGAGTACTCCACTTCCCGTACTTTCGGGATCAGTCCCCTGCTTAATACAAAAAAGTCAATTCTAGAATAGACTCTGTGGACATGGGAGAAAAAGGAATACTCCCTCGCCCTCGGCCTCCCAAACCTCCAGGGGTCCACCCCTCCCATCTGCTCCATAAACCCCTTTAACACTTCTGCCGCTGCCGGCCTCCTACTCGTCCTTGAACTCGATCTGTCCAACACGGGGTCCAGCACTGTGTTGAAGTCCCCCCCCATGATCAGGCCCCCTGCCTCCAGGTCCGGAATGAGGCCCAGTAGGCGCCTCATGAAGCCAGCGTCGTCCCAGTTTGGGGCATACACATTAACCATCACCACTTTCTCCCCCTGCAGCCTACCCTTCACCATGACATATCTACCCTCTTTATCCGCCACCACCTCCGCCGCCACGAACGACACCCTCTTCCCTACCAGGATCGCCACCCCTCCGTTCTTTACGTCCAGTCCTGAGTGGAACACTTGTCCCACCCACCCCCTTCTCAGGCGGACCTGGTCCGCCACCTTCAAATGGGTCTCTTGTAGCATTGCTACATCCGCCTTCAGCCCCTTCAAATGCGAGATTACTCTCGTCCTCTTGACCGGCCCATTCAGCCCCCTCACATTCCAAGTTATCAGCCGTGTCGAAGGGCAGCCCGCCCCTTTCCCCCGCCGACTAGCCATATCCTGTCACCTGCTCGCCCCGAGTCAGCCCTCCCTTTCTGACCCGCTCCCCATGGCGATGGCGCCCCCCCCCCCACCCCTCCAGTCCTCAACTTCTCCTCCCTGGCCTTTTCAGCAGCAACCCGGTGGCCCCCTCCTTCCCCCCTCCCCCCCCCCCCCCCCACCCCCCTCCCCCCCAGGCTAGGACCCTTCCTAGCCGCGACGCACCCTCCATAGTACTTCCGTGAGTCAGCTGGTTTACGCTGACCCGGCTGCCCCTGCCACACTCCGGCTCCTCCCGGCATGGGGGGACGTCCCCCCCCTTACCACCCCTCCTTGACCCCGCTCCAGCGCGGGAAAGGGAGCCATTGCTGACCACGCCCCTTACTCCCACCCCCCTCCCTCCTCTGCCTCGTGCGCGGGAAACCAGAGGAAAGCCCGCGCTTTCGCCCTGCCCCTCCCCGCCCCTCCATCTTCAGTTCCACCCCCGTCCCCGATCTCCCACCGATAAATACAAAACAACCAAAAACCCCACAAGAAACACATACCCCCGGCACTCCCCCCCCACCCCGCCCTCCCACCATAACATTATAAATAACGGGAAAAAGAGAGAAAAAACTGGTATAGAGAACAAAAAGGGTCCAAAAATACGGCCAAGTGAAAATCCAGCCAACAGAAAGCCACGTGTCCAGCTTAAAGTACCAGAGCGGCAACGACCGCCAAGTATCCCCTGGTTCTAGTTCGAGTCCAGCTTTTCTTCCTGGACAAAGGCCCACGCCTCCTCCGGGGACTCGAAATAGTGGTGCTGGTCCTTGTAGGTCACCCACAAGCGCGCTGGCTGAGCATCCCGAATCTAATTCTCTTGGCATGCAGCACCGCCTTCGTCCGGTTGAACCGGACCCGCCGCTTTGCCACCTCCGCACTCCAGTCCTGAAAGATCCTCACCGTCGAGTTCTCCCATTTGCTGCTCCTCTCTCTCTTGGCCCACCTCAGCACCCTCTCCCGGTCACTGAATCGCTGGAACCGAACCAGCACCGCCCTCGGGGGTTCGTTTGCTCTTGGCTTCCTGGCCATTACTCTGTAGGCCTCCTCCAATTCCAGGGGCGAAGGGACGGCCCCTGCCCCCATCAGTGAGCCCAGCATTTCTACCACATACCCCTGAAGGTCCGACCCCTCCAGCCCTTCTGCCAGGCCCAGGATCCTCAGGTTTTCCGCCTCATGCGGGTATCCATCTCCTCCAATCGGTTTTGCCATCTCAGGTGGAGTGCCTCGTGCACCTCCACCTTTCCCACGAGGACCGTGGCCTCCTCCTCCCTCACAGTCATCTCCTGCTGCAGCTCCCGAATTGACGCCTCTTGGGTCGCCTGTGCCCCCATCAGCCTGGTGGTCGTCGCGTTCATCGACTCCAGCAGCTCCACTTTCAGCTCCGTGAAGAAGCGCAGGAGAGCGGCCTGCTGCTCCGCCGCCCATGTCCTCCAGTCCTCGGGTGCGCCGCCGGCCGCCATTTTGGATTTCTTCCCCCGCTTTTTCCGGGGAGCTGCTGCCGCTTTTTTTCCTGCCCCACTTCAGGTGCCGACCATAAATTTGATGGGGTTCTCCTCTGGAAACCTTCCCCCACCGGGAATTGCCGTTCCAGCGCCGTTAGGGGCCCTCCAATCGGCCCGAAAACACCTTCCTAACAGGAGCAGCCAAACGTGCGACTTAGCTGGTCATAGCCGCAACCGGAAGTTCCGTTAAAACAATTCTTAACAATAAAAGGAAATCCTTTTACCACTGACTCCAACCGTCTCTATCTCCAATTAAGCAATGCCCATTACAAGTCAAAAGCCACTTACAAATGAAATTAGCAGGACCTCCAGTGGTGGCATGTGGGAGGAGATGGGTCACCAGTTGCTCCCATCAGGGCACTTATTTTTTGGTCCTTCTCCCGGTTCCCGGGGTTTTTTGGTGGATAAATTCCGCCCATATAAAAGTGGGAGGGGCCTAGTGATGAAGAATGACAAAAAAGGATGGAACTAAGAGGTCTGCTAGCGGAAATGCTTCTACTGACTCGGAGGTTCCGTGTGGCCCCTCAGCGAGGAAGGTGCTGCTGCACCAATCACAGCAGACGTGCTCACTGGGGTACCTGGCCACTGAATTTGACAAGCATTCCGAGAGGCAATGGAAACCCTTTGTAAATTTTTTAAAAATCAATTTAGAGTACCCAATTCGTTTTTTTTTCCAATTGGGGGCATTTTAGTGTGGCCAATCCACCTACCCTGCACATATTTGGTTTGGGTTGTGGGGGTGAGACCCACGCAGACACGGGGAGAATGTGCAAACTCTGCACGGACAGTGACCCGGGACCGGGATCGAGACCCGGTCCTCAGCGACATGAGGCATCACGGCACCACCCTGCTGCCCTAAACCTTCTGTAAATTGATTGAGGAGGTGCTAGGCCCTGTCCAAGAAAGATTGGAGAGAACTTCGGAAGCTCTGAAAGAGCGTGGTGAGGTGTTGAAGCGGGTGGAGACGGATCTGACAAGCCTCAGCGAGAAAATCAAGATCTTGTTGGCGGCGGAGAAGAATATGAGTCCGATGGCAAAGGTGGAAGGAGAATCGGTTGAGGGGGCAAAACCTCAGAGTTGTGGGGTTGCCAGGGGGTGTGGAGGGCCTGATGTGAACTGCGTGTTTCTCGCAGACGTTCGGTAAGGTGATGGGGGAGGATCATAGATGTATCTATCATAGAATTTACAGTGCAGAAGGAGGCCATTCGGCCCATCGAGTCTGCACCGGCTCTTGGAAAGAGCACCCTACCCAAGGTCAACACCTCCACCCTATCCCCATAACCCAGTAACCCCACCCAACAATAGGGGAAATTTTGGACACTACGGGCAATTTATCACGGGCAATCCACCTAACCTGCACATCTTTGGACTGTGGGAGGAAACCGGAGCACCCGGAGGAAACCCACGCACACACGGGGAGGATGTGCAGACTCCGCACAGACAGTGACCCAAGCCAGGAATCGAACCTGGGACCCTGGAGCTGTGAAGCGATTGTGCTATCCACAATGCTACCGTGCTGCCCTAGGATGGATTGCCATTGGCTCCAGAGATGGACAGGGCCCAATCAAACACTCCGGCAGAAGCCTCGGGCGAATAAGCCTGAATGAGCAGGTAAAGGACAGCAGAGCCAGACTGGTAACGGAACCAAAAGAGGTCAATCGGACATTTGAGACCTTCTACCGAGGGCTGTGCACCTCCGAGCCCCCCGACGGGGACGCGGGGATGAAACAGTTCCTAGACAGACTGGAAATGCCGCTTGTGGGAGACGACAGACGGGAGGAACTGGAAGCACCAATAGACCTGGGAGAAATTATGGAGAGCATCAGCTCCATGCAGGAGGGGAAGGCACCGGGACCCAGCGGTTTCCCAGCGGACTTCTACAAAAAATTAGCTCCAGTCCTGGCCCCACATCTAAGGGACATGTTCACAGCCTCACTGGCAAGGGGCACTTTGTCTCCTACACTAGTGCAGGCCACAACTTCATCGATACCCAAAAAAGATAAAGACCCGACGGAATGCGGATCATATGGACCCATTTCGCTGCTAAATGTGGATACGAAAATACTCGCTAAGGTCCTGGCCAAAAGGCTGGAAAGCTGTGTACCAGAGGTGGTCGCAGAGGACCAAACGGGCTTTGTCAAGCATAGGGAACTCACTGCGAGCATCAGGCGGCTGCTGAATGTAATAATGACCCTCCCCCGGGAGAGAGAACACCAGAGGTGATCGTCTCCCTGGATGCAGAAAAGGCCTTTGACAGAGTCGAATGGAAGTACCTCCTCGAGGTACTGGAAAGGGTTGGGACTAGGAGCGGGATTCACTGCTTGGGTGAGGCTTCTGCACAACGCTCCCAAAGCAAGCGTTCAAACTAACACCACCAGCTCTGAATATGTCCAGCTACAAAGAAACACAAGTCTGGGATTCCCATTGTCCCCGCTCCTGTTCGCATTAACAATTGAACCCCTGGCCTGCGGGACGTGAAAAGCTGAAAGGGCATTCAAAGAGGAGACAGAGAGCACAGAGTCTCGCTCTATGCAAATGACCTGCTCCTGTACGTCCCAAAGTCGCAGGAAGGACTGAGAGCAATTATGCAGATCCTGAAAGAATTTAAAACCTTCTCAGGTTACAAACTCAATCTGAGCAAAAGTGAGGCATTTCCGGTTGTGGTGAATGTATTCACCATAATTCATGTCTGATACTGTAACCTATGACCTATGACCTGGAAGTGGTGATACGAGCTGCTTCCAGGTACTGTACTGTAACCCCGGTATGGCTCCGCCCATGCCGGGGCCATATATAGACCGGCCGCCTATGGGCGCCATTCATCTGTACTACCGACTCTGTCTAGGCAAGTTCATGACTAATAAAGCCTACTGTTCACTCGCTCTCTCTGCCTCTCAGTGAATTGAAGGTATATCAATTTATTAGTCATAGACAGCACTATGGAAGCCGCTCTAAAGCCAGACAGGCTCGAACTCGAACTGCGCATCCGAAGCCAAGGAAATATTCGAGCATTGGCTCCGATGCTTCGAGGCCTATCTCGACTCCTCCACAACGCCTCCCTCAGAGACTCTCAAGCTGCGACTCCTCCATGCTCAGGTGAGCCATCGAATCTCAGTAACGATCAAGAAAGCGACCATGTACGAGGTGGCGGTCGCAACTCTCAAGGCACACTTCGTGAAGCCCGTAAATGAGGTGTTCGCCAGACACCTCCTCACTACTCGCTGTCAACGCGCCGGAGAATCGCTGGATGAGTATCTGGAAACCCTGACCCTACTCGCGAGGAACTGCAGCTATCGAGATGTGACGGCGGAGGAACACATGAACTCACAGATCCAGGACACCTATGTGGCTGGGGTCCGCTCGAACTATATCAGGTGGCGTCTGCTGGAAAGCAGGTCCTCCAACCTGCGGGACACGCTAGAGGTGGCCTACCAGAACCTCAGTGCGTTCCCCGCGGGCCTGGTGAGCCCCTTGTGGACACCCTCGTCGCAGCCCCCTTCGGACCCAACTACGTCACAGGCCTGTGCCACGGGTCTGCCAGCCCAGCCCGGGGAACCGCAGCGGCCAGGGCCAACACCCCCGGCAGCGCTGGCCAGCCCGCACAGCGACGTGTAGCGATTGTGGGAAAAAGGGGCACTTCGCGAGAGTCTGTCTGGGCCGACCTAAGACCCAGAAATCGAAAACACACCAGGCCCGACCCATGGACTCACAGACCCCACAATGCGGCTGCGTGCCTGCCCGGAACGCCCCTGTCAGATGCATCATCGGCATCGTGCGACTCGTGGGGGCCGCCACCTTAGTCGCCGGCCCCAACACCGACCGACACGTGCGACTCATGGGGGCAACCATCTTGGCCGCCGGCTCCGGCACCGACCAACACGTGCGACCGATGGGGGTAGCCATCTTGGTCGCCAGCTTCACCCCAGCCCGACACGTGCGACTCATGGGGGCCCCCATCCTGTGACTCCACCGACCACACAGACTACCCGCAGCTGGGCGCAGTCACCCTCGACCAGTTGCAGCCAAAACAGCTGAAGAACTCCATGATGGTCGTCAGGGTCAACGGGCACGAAAACCCCTGCGTTTTCACCTCCGGGAGCATGGAGAGCTTTGTCCACCTCGACACGGTAAGGCGCTGCTCACTCCACACCTACCCAGCCTCCCAAACAATCTCCCTTGCCTCCGGGGTCCCATTCGGTTCAGGGCGCAGAGTAGGCTTGTTTTAAGCTCTACGTCCTCTCCCATCTCTGAGCGCCCCCCCCCCCCCCCCCCCCCCACCCCCACCGGCTCGGATTGGACTATCAATGTAACCACCGAAGCCTGACCCTACAGTTCGGCGGCCCCTTCCCACCCCCCCTCACAGTATGCAGCCGCGCGACCCTCAAGGTCTCCCCCCCTTCACTCTTTGTGAATCTCACCCCTGACTGTAAGCCCATTGCCACCAGGAGCAGGCGGTACAGTTCGCTGGACATGGCATTTATCAAGTCGGAGGTCCAGCGACTGTTGGGTGAAGGGATCATCGAGGCCAGCAACAGCCCCTGGAGAGCGCACGTGTTGGTCGTCCGGACCGGGGAAAAGAATCGGATGGTTGTGGACTACAGCCAGACAATTAACCGATTCACGCAACTGGATGCATACCCCCTCCCCCGCATAGCGGAGATGGTCAACCAGATCACGCAATACCGTGTGTTCTCCACGGTCGATCTGAAGTCGGCCTATCACCAGCTCCCAATCCGCCCGGAAGAACGCCAGTACACTGCTTTCGAGGCAGCCGGCAGAGTCTTCCACTTCCTCGGGATCCCCTTCGGCGTCACTAACGGGGTCTTGGTCTTTCACAGAACGATGGACCGAATGGTGGACCAGTACGGTTTGCGGGCTACATACCCATACTTGGACAATGTGACCATCTGTGGCCATGACCAGCAGGACCATGACGCCAACCTCCAGAGGTTCCTCCAGGCCGCCCAATCCCTCAATCTCACATACAACAAAGAAAAGTGCGTCTTCCGTACTACACGACTAGCCATCCTCGGCTATGTCGTAGAGAGCGGTGTACTCAGGCCCGACCCCGACCGTAATCGCCCCCTCACAGAACTCCTCCCTCCCCACAGCCTCAAGGTCCTAAAATGATGCCTGGGGCTGTTCTCCTACTACGCCCAGTGGGTCCCCAACTATGCGGACAAAGCCTGCCCACTTATTCAAACGACCCTGACGGATGAGGCCCGCGTGGCCTTCAGCCGCATCAAGGCCGATATCACCAAGGCCGCAATGCACGCGGTGGATGAGTCCATTCCCCTTTCAGGCAGAGAGCGATGCGTCAGACGTCGCACTGGCCGCCACACTCAACCAGGCGGGCAGGCCAGTAGCATTCTTCTCTAGGACCCTCCACGCTTCTGAAATTCGACACCCCTCGGTCGAGAAGGAGGCACAAGCCATAGTGGAAGCCGTGCGGCACTGGAGGCACTACCTAACCGGTAGGAGGTTCACCCTCGTAACTGGCCAACGATCGGTCGCCTTCATGTTTAACAACGCACAACGGGGCAAAATAAAAAATGATAAAATCCTGAGATGGAGGATTGAACTTTCCACCTATCAACTACGAGATCAAATATCGTCCTGGGAAGCCCAACGAGACCCCAGATGCCCTGTCCTGCGGCACATGCGCCAGCGCGCAAGATGACCGACTTCAGGCTATCCTCAATGGCCTCTGCCACCCGGGCGTCACCCGGCTTACCCACTTCATTAAGGCCGCAATCTGCCCTTCTCCACCGAGGAGGTCAAGGCAATGACCAGGGACTGCCAGGTCTGCGCGGAGTGCAACCCGCACTTCTACCGGCCAGACAAGGCCCACCTGGTAAAGGCCTCCCAGCCCTATGAGTGCCTAAGCATTGACTTCAAAGGGCCCCTCCCCTCCACCAACCGTAATATATACTTCCTCACCGTCATTGATGAGTACTCCCGCTTCCCCTTCGCTGTCCCCTGCCTCGACATGACCTCAGCCACCGTAATAAAGGCACTGCACAGCATCTTCACACTGTTCGGTTTCCCTGCCTACGTCCACATCGTTCATGAGCGATGGGCTACGTCAGTACCTGCTCAGCAAGGGCATCGCCTCGATCAGGACTACAAGCTATAACCTGCAGAGAACATAAGAACTAGGAGCAGAAGTAGACCGTCCGGCCCTTCGAGCCTGCTCCGCCGTTCTATAAGATCACGGCTGATCTTTTCGTGGTCTCGGAACCACTTACCCGCATTCTCGCCATATCCCGTAATTCCTTTATTTTTCCAAAAAGCATTTACCCTATCTTTAAATATATTCAATGAAGTAGCGTCTACTACTCCTTTCGGTAGGGAATTCCATACTTTAACCACCCTCTGAGTGAAGAAGTTCCTCCTTGATTCAGTCCAAAATCTGCTCCCCCTAATCTTGAGGCTATGCCCTCTTGTCCTACTTTCACCTACCAGTGGAAACATCCTTTCTACTTCTATCTTATCCATTCCCTTCAAAATTTTAGATGTTTCTATTAGATCCCCCCTCAACCTTCTGAATTCCAGTGAATATAATCCCAATCTACTCAGCCTCTCCTCATACGATAACCCCCTCAACTCCGGAATCAGCCTTGTGAACCTCCTCTGCACCCCCTCTAGTGCTAGCACATCCTTTCTCAAATGTGGAGACCAAAACTGCACACAGTACTCCAGGTGTGGCCTCACCAGCACCTTGTACTACTGCAACATTACCTCTCTACTTTTAAACTCAATCCCCTTCGCAATGAAGGACAAAATTCCATTTGCCTTCCTAATTACTTGTTGCACCTGCAGACCAACCTTCTGTGACTCATGCACAAGTACACCCAGGTCCCTCTGCATAGCAGCATGCTGCAGCTTTTTACCATTTAAGTAATAATCCGTTCTATTGTTACTCCTACCAAAAAGCATGACTTCACACTTATTGACATTATACTCCATCTTCCAGACCTTTGCCCACTCACTCAATGTGTCAATGTTCCTCTGTAAGGTTTTACAGTCCTCAGTACACTTTGCTCTGCCACACACCTTTGTGTCAGCTGCAAACTTGGATACCTTATACGTAGTTCCCAACTCCAAATCGTCTATATAAATTGTAAATAACGGTGGTCCCAACACCGATCCCTGAGGCACACCACTCGTCACTGATTGCCAGCCAGAATAGCACTCATTTATTTCCACTCTTTGTTTCCTGTTAGACAACCAATCCTCTATCCATGCTAGTACTCTACCCTTAACACCATGTATCCTTATCTTATGCAGCAGCCTCTTGTGCGGTACCTTGTCAAAGGCCTTTTGGAAATCTAGGTACACCACATCCACTGGGTCCCCTTTGTCTACCTTGCTCGAAATGTCTTCATAGAATTCCAAGAGATTCGTCAAGCATGACCTGCCCTTCATGAATCCATGCTGCGTCCGTTCAATGGGACAATTTCTATTGTCGGAGAAACGGGGAGGTGGAGAGGGAGAACACGACGGTATGGAAGGCCTTTCTTCTGGCCCTCAGGTCTAGAAGACTCCCAATCCCCCGCTAGCAGGAGGTCCTCCCCAACGCCCTCCACGACATCAGATCGCCCCTCTGCACAGCCACAAAAGAGACCTCTCACAATCATTTGTTTATCTTCCCCAGGAAGTCCATCTCCGTGGTCTCGCTTCCATCTTGGCTGAAAACTCCGGGACCTGTCCTTCTCCGGAGGCACATGAGGAGCCATAAGACCGACCCTCTGGTTGAGAGGTTCCAGCTGCTCCACGCTACCCCCCAGTACGCTTACATTGTGCACCAGGACGGACGGCAAGATACGGTCTCCCTACGTGACCTGCCGCCAGCTGTTTCCCCTACCAACGCGCCCCCACCTACATCCCCTCCCTGCTGCCCGCTGCCACCCACAGCGCCCCGTACGCTCTCCTGGGTCTCCTGTACTGTCCCGCGCCGACACTGCCCCCACCCATCACCCCCCTCTGCCTACTCCCAAACCCCACCTGGATTGAGACTCCATCTCCAGACACAACGCCCCTGGAGTCATCACCTGCGACAACTGTGTCTGCCGCACCAACAGAGCTGCGGAGTTCGAAGAGAACGATCCGGCCTCCA
Source organism: Scyliorhinus canicula (assembly GCF_902713615.1). Taxonomy (NCBI): domain Eukaryota; kingdom Metazoa; phylum Chordata; class Chondrichthyes; order Carcharhiniformes; family Scyliorhinidae; genus Scyliorhinus; species Scyliorhinus canicula. Next base: position 85,374,568 of record NC_052161.1, read on the forward strand.
GATAGACTGATTATGTAATGACCCCAAGTCACCCCTGCTGGCCTTGATTTTTAACAGGGGGTGAATGTGGTGAATGTATTCACCATAATGCATGGATGATACTGTAACCTATGACCTGGAAGTAGTGATACGAGCACTGCCAAACCTGCAGTACTACCACTGGGCAGCAACGGTGGAAAGAGTGAGGGGATGGGCGCAGAAACCCAACTCGGAGTGGGTACAGATGGAGGAGGCCTCCTGCAAGGGAACAACCCTCCGGGCCCTGGCTACAGCAACACTCCCATCTCCCCCCCCCCTCCCCCCAAGCAAAATACACATCAAACCCAGTGGTAGCGGCCGCACTGGAAACGTGAAACCAATTAAGACAACACTTCGGACTGAGACCGAGATGTCCCCCATGGCTCCCATCTGCGGGAACCACAGATTCCCGCCAGCCATACTGGACACCACCTTTAAAAACTGGAGACAGGATGGGAGAACGATGACAGTTAGGGACTTCGACATAGGATACAGACTGGCGACGCTAAACAAACTAATGGAGGACCAGGACAGGAAATGAGAAACTTACAAATAAAACACTTCCTCCGCAAAGAGACAGTGGAGTGCCCCTGGGCCCCGGAGACCACACTATTAGAGGACCTGATGACCACGGACAGTAAAGAAGGGGTACTCTGTGGGAAAATATATGGACAGCTACTGGACAGGGGCCGAACGCCATTAGATAGATAGATAGAGAGATAGAACAGTACAGCACAGAACAGGCCCTTCGGCCCTCAATGTTGTGCCGAGCCATGATCACCCTACTCAAACCCACGTATCCACCCTATACCCGTAACCCAACAACCCCCCCCCCCCCTTAACCTTACTTTTTAGGACACTACGGGCAATTTAGCATGGCCAATCCACCTAACCCGCACATCTTTGGACTGTGGGAGGAAACTGGAGCACCCGGAGGAAACCCACGCACACACAGGGAGGATGTGCAGACTCCACACAGCCATTAGACGAGACTAGACAGAAATGGGGAGACAAACTGGGGACAGAAGTGGGGTGGGAACTCTGGAGGGAAGCACTGAGCAGGGCCAACTCCACCTCCTCCTCAAGGCTGAGCCTCATGCAGTTCAAAGTGGTGCACAGAGCGCACGCGACCAGAACCCTGGAGGTGAGGGACAAATGTGAGCGGTGCCAGAGGGGCCCGGCCAACCACACCCACATGTTCTGGGCTTGCCCCAAACTTGCTGGGTTCTGGACAGCCTTCTCCGAGGCAATGTCCAAGGTTGTGGGGGTGAGGGTGAAGCCATGCCCAATAGTGGCAATCTTCGGGGTATCGGAGCAGCCAGAGCTACACATGGGGAAGAGGGCCGACGCCCTCGCTTTCGCTTCCCTAATCGCACGCCGGAGAATCCTGCTCGGCTGGCGATCAGCAGCACCACCCAAAGCTGCAGACTGGCTCGCTGACCTCTCGGAATTTCTCCACCTGGAGAAGATCAAATACGAGGACCAGAGAAAGGTTCCTTAAAGCATGGAGGCAATTTCTCTGTTTGTTCCAAAACCAGTTTGAGGCCAACAACAGCCAATAGAGAGGGAAACTGGAAGGAGTAGAAACGAAAGGGGGTAAAAAAAGACAAGGAGGAACGTCAGGGATGCACAACCCAGGCAGGAGGGGGGGAGGAGGCAGAGAACCTGAGAAAGACAAAGAGAGACAACACCGGGGGAGGGGGTAGGTGCGACAACCCCCCAACCATGCCCCCCCCCCACCCCCCCATCCACAAAAAGGAACACGGCTGAAGCCGATGGAGGGAGAAAAGAAAGGGCGGGGGGAAAGGAGAAGTAACAAGGGGAAGGGGGGGTAGAGTCTCAGATCGACCAGGGAGGACATCGGGGGATGTGTGTGGGGGGGGAGGATGGTTGGGAGGGAGCCGGGGGGGGGGGGGGGGGGGGGGGGGTGCTTGAGGACATGCCGAACAAGACGGCAACAATTTGTAAATATAGAAACGTAAGACAAAGCCTTTCTAACACTGTACAATAAATGAAAACGAACGGCAATGTACAGAATTTTGAAAATGCCAATAAAAAGTTTTTTTTAATAAAAGGAACAGGAGGAGGCCCATTCAGCCCCTCTCGAGCCTGTTACACAGGAACAGGAGGCCCATTCAGCCCCTCTCGAGCCTGTTACACAGGAATACGAGGACCATTCAGCCCCTCTCAAGTCTGTTACACAGGAACAGGAGGCCCATTCAGCTCCTCTCTAGCCTGTTACCCAGAAATAGAAGGAGGCCCATTCAGCCCCTCTCGAGTCTATTACACAGGAACAAGAGGAAGCCATTCAGTCCCCCTCAAGCTTGTTGCAGAAGAACAGGAGGATGCCTATTTAGCCCTCCCGAGTCTGTTATACAGGAACAGGAGGAGGTGCATTTAGCCCCACTTTCTCAAACCCATTATACAGGGCCAGGAGGTGACCCATTAACCCTCTTTCAATCCTGTAAATAGGGACATTAGGATGCACAATCAGCTCCACCCGAGTCTATTGCACAGGGACAGGAGGAGGCCCATTCAGCCCCTCTGAAGTCTATTAAACAGGATCAGGAGGAGGCCCATCAGCTCCTCTCGAGTCAGTTACACAGGAACAGGAGGAGGTGCATTCCGCCCCTCTCGTGAATCCGTTACGTAGCAACAGGAGTCGTCCCATTAACCCTCTTTTAACCCTGTTACATAGATACATTAGGAGGCACATTAACACCTCTCTTGTCTATTACACAGGGACAGGAGGAGGCCCATTCAGCCCCTCTCGAACATTTTACACAGCAACTATATGATCCCATTCAGCTCTTCTTGAGCCTGTTACACAAGAACAGGAGTCCATTCAGCCCCACTCAAGCCTGTTACACAGGAACAGGAGGTAGCCCATTTAGCCCCTCCTGAGTCTGTTATACAGGAACAGGAGGAAGCCCATTCAGCCCCTGTTAAGTCTGTTTCACAGGAACAGGGGGAGGTTCATTTAGCCTCTCTCAAGTCTGTTTCAGGGGAACGGGGGAGATTCATTTAGCCTCTCTCAAGTCTGTTACGCTGGAACAGGAGGAGGCTTTTTGGCGCCTTTCGAGTTTGTTGCACATGAACAGGAAGAGGCCAATAATCCTCATTCGATCCTGTTACATAGAGACAATATGTGCTTGTGCCTGTTGCACAGAAACTGAAGGAGGCACATTGAGCCCAATTTGTGTCTGTTTATCTGGAACAGGAGGATGCCCATTCAGCCCCTCTCAAGCCTGTTACACAGGCATAGGAGGCATGGAAGTGGAGACAGGCAATTCCTTCATTTCTGTCCCAGCAAAAGCCACTGACCCCACTCCTGCTCCTGTGCCTGTTGCCACTTCTGCAAAGTCACCCTCAGAAATGGATCACATTCCACATTTTCAGAACCTCGACGGAAGCAGCCTACAACTTTAATCGCAGGCAGTGCAGCCATTGGGCCGCGCTAGACCCTCCCTCCTGCTCACTTCCTTGCCCTTGCCAACTAGTACCTCCTGGTTCCAACAGAGGGTGCTCTTGAGCACCAGTGCGCTACCTGCCATATCCAACAGAGGGCAGCGACGATCAAAGCAAATTACTTGGCAATCTGAGACAAAAACAGAAAATACTGGACAATCTCAGCAGGTCTGACAGCATCTGTGGAGAGACAAGGGAGCTAAAGTTTCGAATCTGGATGACTCTTTGTCAACGTTTTCTGCCAGGTCTCTCTCTCACACTCCCGCTTTCGGCGGCTCTGAGTCCAACCGTCCCAGCAAAATCTGTCAGGGATGCAAAGGCCAACACATCAGCCTCGCTCACCCCCTGGACTCCTGGGTCTCTCGACACCCCAAATATCGCCACAACATCCACACCCAGAACCCCGGGCATCACGTCTGAGAACCCCTGCCAGAACCTTCTCAATCTCAGACACGCCCAGACCATATGAAATGAAATGAAAATGAAAATCACTTATTGTCACGAGTAGGCTTCAATGAAGTTACTGTGAAAAGCCCCTAGTCGCCACATTCTGGCGCCTGTTCGGAGAGGCTGGTACGGGAATTAAACCGTGCTGCTGGCCTGCTTGGTCTGCTTTCAAAGCCAGCGATTTAGCCCAGTGTGGATACACGCCCCCCCCCCCCCCCCCCCCCAGCCCCCACCACCCCGTGCACCACCCTGACGTATCCTCCACCCCTCAAAAAACCTATTCATCCTTGTCACCGTCATGTGGGCCCTATGCACCACCTTAAACTGGATGAGGGTCAACCACGCACAGATGAGAATGCGTTCACCCTCCACAAGACCTCCGCCCATGTCTCGGCCCCCACCTCCGCTCCCAGCTCCTCCTCCTATTTACGCTTAATATCCCCCCGCCAAGGCTCCCTCCCACTTCATCAGCTCCTAAAACACATCCGACACCTACCCATCCCCTACCAATCCATCCAGGGAAACTCCAACCCACCCAGGAACCGCCACATTCCCTCCTCACCGGTGGGGGGGTTCTGACTCGTTCAGCCACCTATAAGAGGCCTTCAACACCCCATTCATCCTATTCGGATAAATCACCACCTTACCCTCATCATTCCTCACTCTACCAATCTACCCCGTCGCCTCCTGTTTTCTCACCTGATGGGCCAACATCCTGCTCGCCTTCTCCCCGTACTCATGCATTGCCCCTCTGGCCCTTCACAGCTGTCCTACTGCCTTCCCCGTACAAACTACCCCAAACTCCATCTGGAGCCTCTGCCTCTCATTCAACAACCCTGCCTCCAGCGCTTCCAAGTATCTCCTATCCACCCTCAAAATCTCCTCCACCAGCTTTGCCCTCTCCTCCCGCTCCGCCTTCTCCCTGTGCACCCGAACTCCCCCCGTGACTACAGCTTTGAGTGCCTCTCACAGCATGGTGGCTGTGACCTCCCCCATGTTGTGAGCTCCACGTAGCCCTGAATAGCAGCCTGCCACTCACACACCTCCTCATCCGCCAGCAACCCCACATCCAGCCTCCACTGTGGCCATTAGACCTCCCCCCCCCACAAGCAGCGTCTTGTCCAACACAAATATGTCAATCTGGGAGTCCACCCGGTGAATGTGGGAGAAGTATGAAAACTCTCGACCTCCCAAAGCTCTACAGGTCCACCCTCCCATGTGCTCCATGAACTCCCTCAGCTCCTTCGTCACCACCGACACTCTTGACGACTTGGGACACGACCGTTCCAAACTCGGATCTATGACCGTGTTAAAATCACCCCCACGATCAACTGATGTGAGTCCAAGTCTGAAATTTTAACACTCGCCTCATAAAGTCCACTAATCCCAATTTGGGGCATTAACATTTACCAGGACCACCAGCATCCCCTCCAACTTCCCATTGACCCCCACATACCTACACCCCCCCCCCCCCCCCGCCCCCGGATTGGCCAGAATGCTCCCCACCTCAAACTCCACCCTCTTATTGACCAACACCGCCACCCCCCTCATCTTCATACCCAGCCCCACCCATCCCCTCCCTCAGCCTCGTCTCATCCCCCAACTTCAGGTGTGTCTCCTGCAGAAACACCACGTCCGCCTTCAGACTCCACAGGTGCACTGACACACCGTGACCATTTAACCGGCCCATTCAACCCTCGCACATTCCACGTGACCAACCTGGTCGGGGAGCTCCCCACCCCCCCTCCCCTGCCGATCAACCATATTCTTTATCGGGCCAGCCCCCGGCCTACTTCACGTGACCCTCCAGACCCACCCTCGGATGTCCACCATCATTTCTCTCTTCCCTTTTTTTATAAATTTAGAGAACCCAATTATTTTTTCCAATTAAGGGGCAATTTAGCGTGGCCAATCCACCTACCCTGCACATTTTTGGGTTGTGGGAGTGAAACCCACACAGACACGGGGAGAATGTGCAAACTCCACATGGACAGTGACCCAGGGCCGGGATTTGAACCCAGGTCCTCAGTGCCGTAGGCAGCAATGCTAACCACTGCGCCACCGTGCCGCCCATTTCTCCCTTCCCAACTGCGCCACACTAACCACAACCATGTCAGGAACTCTCTCCCCCACTCCCACACCCTAAACAAAGCTCCCGTTTCTGGAAAGTCACCCACAGGTGGGCCGGATATAATACCCCAAACTTCAGCCCCTTTTCAGAGATGGCAGCCTTAATATGATTAAACCCGGCCCACCTCTTTGCCAACTCCACACCCAGGTCCTGGTACACCCGCAGCTCATCCCCTTCCCAGGTACACTTCTTGGTCTGGCTCGCCCATCAAAGGATCTTTTCCTTGCCCAGAAAGTGGCGCAACCTCACCACCTTCGCCCGCCTGCGGCCTCCTCCTCAGCGCCCTGTGCATTCGGTCCATCTCCAGCATTCTAGCCACACACACTGCGGCCTCCTCCTCAGCGCCCTGTGCATTTGGTCCATCTCCAGCATTCTAGCCACACACACTGCGGCCTCCTCCTCAGCGCCCTGTGCATTCGGTCCATCTCCAGCATTCTAGCCACACACACTGCGGCCTCCTCCTCAGCGCCCTGTGCATTCGGTCCATCTCCAGCATCCTTACCACACACACTGCGGCCTCCTCCTCAGCGCCCTGTGCTTTCGGTCCATCTCCAGCATCCTTACCACACACACTGCGGCCTCCTCCTCAGCGCCCTGTGCATTCGGCCCATCTCCAGCATCCTTACCACACACACTGCGGCCTCCTCCTCAGCGCCCTGTGCATTCGGTCCATCTCCAGCATCCTTACCACACACACTGCGGCCTCCGCACCTTCAATGCCTTCAGGCTTCCTGAAAATTCTTACATTTTGCCTCCTGGAGCAATTCTCCAGTTCCTCCACCTTCTCCCTCAGCCTCATCTGTCTCTCCCACATCGTTCCCACCTCCACCACAATGAGACCATTTGCTCCTTTTGCTCCCCCTCCGTCTCCTCCACTTTCTGGATTGCCCGGCCCTGGGACTCCAGTCTCTGCTCAGCTCGCTGAATCCCGGATCTCAGCGGCTCCACCACCTTGGACAGGTCTTCCAGGGCCTCTTCCCTCTGCTGCCAAAACCTAGTATTCAGGAACTCCACCAGCTGTTCCATCGACCAGCTGGGTGTCAGTGCGCCCTCGTGCTCTCCGCCCTCTTTACCTGTGGCGCACCGCGAAAACTCTCCTGCTCCAACTGCTCTTTCTTTCCCGTGTCGCTCCTTGTCAGCTGCTCCATGCATCAGCCATCCCAGAGGAGTAATACCTTCCCCAGGCACTCCTGTATCCATGCATCAGCCATCCCAGAGGAGTAATACCTTCCCCAGGCACTCCTGTATCCATGCATCAGCCATCCCAGAGGAGTAATACCTTCCCCAGGCACTCCTGTATCCATGCATCAGCCATCCCAGAGGAGTAATACCTTCCCCAGGCACTCCTGTATCTTTTGCTCTCAAATACTGCGCCCTCTGGGCAGAAAAAAGACCGAAAAAATCCACCTTGAGCGGAAGCCACCAAACGTGCGACCACTCACTCCGTGGCCGCCACCGGAAGTCCGAGAAAAATAGAGTTAACCTCTTGTGTCCCTTTCGGCTTTTCATCAGAGAATATGTTGGATCTGTGAGAGTTTGAGTGCTCCAATCGAGGCCCTTTGTCCCATTAGGGGCTGTTTAGCTCACTGGGCTAAATCGCTGGCTTTGAAAGCAGACCAAGGCAGGCCAGCAGCACGGTTCGATTCCCGTAACAGCCTCCCCGAACAGGCGCTGGAATGTGGCGACTAAGGGCTTTTCACAGTAATTTCATTTGAAGCCTACTCGTGACAATAAGCGGTTTTCATTTCATTGTGTCTCTCCACTAATCCCATTTTCCAGCACTTGGTTTCCTCCCAGCGCCCAAAGATATGCAGATTAGGTGGATTGACCATGGTAAATTGCCCCTTAGTGTCCAAAAGGTTAGGTGGTTTTACGGGGATAGGATGGAGGTGTGGGCTTAAGTAGATTACTCTTTCCAAGGGCTGGTGCAGACTCGATCTGCACTGTAAATTCTTTGATCTAATAGGAGATTGGGTCTGGAAGCACCACTGGGACTGGGGGGCGTCATGGAGAATATCACCTCCATGCAGTTCACCGACTCACTGGTAAGGAGCCCCCTGCCACCAACACTGGTGCAAACCTCAATATGGCTGATACCCAAAAAGGACAAGTCCCGGCTGAGTGCACGTCCTACAGGCCCATCTCGCTGCTCAATGCCGATGGGAAAATCCCGGCCAAACAGAAGGGACAGTGGAAAGTGGAGCCACATGATCCACAGTCAGCACCAGACACAAGGTTCTGCTTTATAAGCAGAATTGAGGCCAGTACAAGCTTCAACCTTCAGGTTAGGTGGGATCTGTTGACAGGCAGCAGGTTCTATTTTTCAAGGTTCTTCGACCAGCAGAGTGGAGGGAGGAGGCTTCTTTCCACCAGCTGCTTTCTTGTGTTGTTATTTTGGAAGCTCCTGGTCCAGTTCTGTGGAGTAACTTTACTTTTGCAGAGCAGTTTATTTTTTTTTTAAATCTGCTTTCTCACCCTTTGCTTGACTGTGATGGATTTTTTAAACAACACAATTTTATTTTTGGAATGTTCTGAAAAATTGTGAACTTGCGTTTTTACAGCAACCACATCCTGGTGCACTTTACAGCTAATATGGCGCAGCACGGTAGCACAGTGGTCAGCACTGTTGCTTCACAGCGCCAGGGTTCCAGGTTCGACTCCCGGATTGGGTAACTCCCTGTGTGGAGTCTGCACGCTCTCCCTGTGCCTGTGTGGGTTTCCCCCGGGTGCTCCAGTTTCCTCCCACAGTCCGAAGGTAATTTGGACCTGCTGAATTCTCCCTCTGTCTACCTGAACAGCTCTGGCAATTGAGCCACTGCCGATTGCCCTCAGAACAGTGAAGGGATGGAGAGGTATCCAGAGGGGGGACAGAGAGCAGAGAATCTCGCTGCATTTGAGATGATCTGCTCCGTTACATCTCGGACCCCAGAAGCAGCATGGAAGGAATCATGGTGCTGCCTGCTTGGGCTACAAACTCCCACACTCCCACACTCCCAAGCATGGAGAGTATAGACAATCAAAATGAACATACTGCCGGCGAGGGTATGGGGGAGGGGTTCTGGTGTGAGGTGCTCTGGAGGGTGAACGCCTCCACCTTGTTTGCGAGGTTGGGGCTGATACAGCTGAAGGTGGTGTATAGAGCGCACCTTAACAGGGCAAGGATGAGCCGGCTCTTTGAGGGGGTAGAAGATGTGTGTGTGCGTTGCAGGCGGCCCCCGCAAACCACGTTCATATGTTTTGGTCCTGTCCAAAGCTGGAGGATTACTGGAAGGAGGTGTTTAGGGTAATCTCTAAAGTGGTGCACGTGAAACTGAACCCGGGCCCTCGGAGGCCATATCCGGGTGTCGGACCAGTCCGCGTTTGGAAATGGGCGCGGAGGCAGACGTTGTAGCCTTTGCCTCGTTGATCGCCCGAAGGCGGATCCTGTTAGGGTGGAGATCAACCTCTCCACCCTGTGCCCTGGCGTGGCGGGGGGATGAACATACTGCCCATGTTCTTCTTCCTGTTCAGATCCCTCCCGATCAAATCCCCAAGGCCTTCTTCAACACGGTAGAAAAACTAATCATGGTGTTTATAGGGGGGGGGGTGGGGGGAGAACCCGAGGATCCAAAATGGTCCTACAAAGGAAAAGAAACATGGGAGACCCTCCCAAACCTTCAGTTCTACCAATGGGCGGCCACAGCAGAAAGAGTGAGGGGATGGATGAAGGAACCGGAAGCGGAGTGGGTGAGGATGGAGGAGAGTTCCTGCATAGGGACATCCCTCCGAGCCCTAATCATGACAGCAATCCCGTCCCCTCCAACCAAACACTCAAGAAGCCCAGTGGTGGGAATAGGGTATCAGATGAGACAACACTTCGGCCTCACCGAAATATCCACTATGGCCCCCATCTGTAACAACCACAGGTTGATTCTCGCACCAATGGATACCACCTTCAAAAGATGGAACCGGACCCGGGGTCACTGACGGTTAAAGACATGTACGCGGCAGACGGCAGACTAGTGATCCTGAAGGAACTCACGGAGAGGTTCCAACTACCGAAAGGAAATGGAATGAGTTATATACAGATCAAAAACTTCCTCCGTAGGGAAACAGCGACTGACCCCAGTCACCAGAGCACTCGCTAGTTGAGGAACTGTTGGACACAGACAACCTAGGGAAGGAGAACTGTGGGGATCTGTATGGACGGCTGTTGGAGGACATCCGCTCCCCCCTGGATGAGACAAGAGAAAAATGGGAGGAAGAACTCGGCAAAGAAGTAAAGGGAGGAATCTGGGTTGAAGCATTAAACAGGGCAAACTCCACCTCCACATGCACAGGGCTAATACAGCTAAAGGTGGTGCACAGAGCTCACCTAACCAGAACCCGAATGAGCAGGTTCTTCCCGGAGGTGGAGGACAAATGTGAACGGTGCCAGGGAGGCCCGGCCAACCAAGCCGACATGTTCTGGGCCTGCCTCTGATGTGTCGGGTTCCATGGGTCGGAAAAAGGTTTCCACAGGACATGGAAACTGCTCACCAACTTGTTCCAAGACCTGTTCATAGCCAACAGCCAGGGGTGGGGGGAACGACACAGGCATAATTGCAGAGGGCAGGCCCGAGGACAAGCGGAAATAACGGACAACATCAGCGCACTGGGCCGGAATTGAACCCGGGTCCCCTGCGCTGTAAGGCAGCAGTATTAACCACTGTTCCACCATGCTGCCTCTTGTCACCCCCCACCTCCTCCACCCCGCACCACTGCCTTCAACACCTCCCAAATCCTGGTTGAATTTTACATCTCCTTTATCATCAAAGCCTCCTTTCCACAGAACTTTGTATCTGTCAACAATGCCAAGTCCATCCTCCATGCGGGTCTCTGTGCCTGGCCTGCACCGAACCTTACATTTATGCAATGCGGCACAGGGTCCGGTACCACGCTCGCCACATATTTTGCCCCCACTATTCCCGGGACTTTCTTCCCCACTGCAAAAAAAAAAATCTGCATGGGAATATACGCGATGAACATGAAGGAAGTAGGAAAACTCCCTCTCTCCTGGATGCCTAAACCTTCACTGGTCCACCACCACTCCCACCTGCTCCATGAACACCCCTAACCCATTCCCACCTGAGCAGAAACTTTGGACTCGGCCGATCCATCTGTGGGTCGAACACGCCCCCCCCCCCCCCCCCCCTCCCCCATTATTAATTGATATGAGTCCCAGTCCTGAATGGCTGCCACCAATTCTTTTTTTTTTAACAAATTTTGTATCGTCCCAATTGGGGGCATAGACGTTCACCAACACAACTGGCGCTCCTTCCAAAGCCCCTCTCACCATCATGTACCAGCCCCTTGGGTCCCAAATCTCGCTGGCTACCATAAATGCTACCTGTTTACGAAATAAGATCCCAACCCCTCTCGACTTTGAAACAAACTCTGCCTTCAAACTTTTCAAAGGTGCACAAACACATGCGACCACTTTACTGGACCATTCACCCCCTGTCCATTCCAGGTCACTATCCTCACCGGGGTCTTCTGACCGTAGATAGTTCCCCCATTCGGGTCCACTGTCCCAATCCATCATAAAACCATCCCGGCCCCCATTGTCCTTTCTTATCCAGGCCCACTCAAAATGACCGCCCCTCCTCTCTCCCCCCTACCTCCACCCCACAAACTACCTGCATCACCAGCACACTCCCCTCCCCCCATGCACCACCCCCTTTACCCCCACCTCCCCCAAAATACCTAACTGCATCCTCACCCCCCCCCTCTCTGAACACCCATCGCAGATCCCTTCCCAACACTGCTTCAGTTGACCAGCGTCACTGCCAGCGTGGCAACTACCCACCCCACTGGAGATTGACACAATGGCCCCCATCCGAACCACCCCACCCCCCCATACAATGCCACCCCACCTCCACCCTTCAGAGCATCACCAACCAAGCCCATCCCCCTCTCGAACCCTTGCCCTCCCGCACACTACCAGGCGAAAGTCACCCAGGACCCCGAACCCTACCCCCATCCACCATAACCAAATGGCCAATGAGGCCAACGTGTGCAAAACAAAAATGAATAAACGTTGTACAAACATATCAAAAGAGATCAAGGAAATTCCCACCCTAACCCTCCTCCAAACCATAATCCTTAATGAAGCCATTCGCCTCCTCCAGCATCATAAAATAGTGTTCCTTCTCTGAAATTCACCAAAAGTTTGGCCGGGTACAACACCCCAAACCAGACCTTATTTCAAAAAAGCACCGCTTTGGCCAGGTTAAAAGCTGCCCGCTACTTGGCCAGGTCAATCCCAGTGTCTTGATATGTTTGGATCGACTGACCCTCTCAATTGCAGTCTCTCATTGTCTTAACCCATCTCAGAATCTACTCCCTACCTTGGAATTTTGTTTTCAAATGTAGAGAACCCAATTATTTTTATTTCTAATTAAGGGGCTATTTAGCGTGGCCAATCCACCTACCCACCACATCTTTGGGTTGTGGGGGTGAGACCCACCCAGACACAGTGAGAATGTGCAAACTCCACACGGGCAGTGACCTGGGGCCGGAATCGAACCAGGGTCCTCAGTGCCATGAGGCAGCAGTGCTAACCACTGCGCCTCCCCTTTCTCCTGGAATTTATGCATTTGAACTATCATTGCCCTCAGCGTCTCCACAACTGTTGGCCTCTGTCTTAGCGATCGGTGTGTCCTGTGCACTCCAGGCACTCTCGCAGCCGTCTAATCTACCAGCTCCATGGAAGCTGTGGGACTCATTCCCTCCACCCCCTCCAGCAGGTCCACAATTTGCTGATTCTGCTGTATGGACCGATTCTCCTGATCGTCCACCTTTCCCTCCAACTTCTTATCAACATTGCCACCTCTGCCTCCAACTCCACCATCCGACCGCTGTGATCCATTACCGTCTCTTCCGCCTCCTGGATCATCGCACCTTGCGACTCCAGGCGCTTCCCAACCCCCTCCAAAGTCCCATGACTGCTCCCTCAATCTCCTTGGACCAGTCGTCCTGCATCTCTATCCGATGCTGCCATAATTCTCCTTTCATCAATACTATCAATTGTTTCCCAGGCAGTGAGGTGGACGATGACATCATTCCTGATTCCGCCATGCTTTCATCTACTGTGCCACGCAGAACCTCCACCTCAGGCAGTTCGGAGGAAATTTCAGCTCCTACCACTTATCTTGCACAATATCCAACCAACGTGCCCAATAATCAGACAGAAAAGGCCAAAACCAAAGCCTCCAAACAGGAACCACCAGATGCAACCGCTCAGATCATGGCCGCCACTGGAAGTCCCTGGTGCAAGGCATTTAAGATGTCCACCTTGATCAAACCGTACTCGGAGATGCTTCGATACAATTGTGAGATATGTAATATTCACCATTGACATTCAATGTGAGGGGAGGGTCCTGTATAATTTCACTCCCCTCAGTTCACTGGGGCTGAAAAGAATTAGACAGCGTCATCCCATCTCTTCCCCCATTGTGCATCCCTCTCAGTGCATTGTGGTAGGGAAGCTGCTGGAGAAGATGCTGAGGGTTAGGATCTATTCCCATTTGGAAGAAAATGGGCTTATCAGTGATAGGCAACATGTTTTTTGTGCAGGGAAGGTCATGTCTTACCAACTTCGTAGAATTCTTTGAGGAAGTGACAAAGTTGATTGATGAGGGAAGGGCTGCAGATATCATATACATGGACTTCAGTAAGGCATTTGATAAGGTTCTCCATGGTAGGCTGATCATAGATTATCATAGAATTTACAGTGCAGAAGGAGGCCATTCGGCCCATCAAGTCTGCACCGGCTCTTGGAAAGAGCACCCTACCCAAGGTCAACACCTCCACCCTAACCCCATAACCCAGTAACCCCACCCAACACTAAGGGCAATTTTGGACACTAAGGGCAATTTATTTTTTTTATAGATTCATTTTTTTGTTTAAATTAAGAGTGCCCAATTATTTTTTCCAATTAAGGGGCAATTTAGCGTGGCCAATCTACCTATCCTGCACATCTTTTGGGTTGTGGGGGGTGAAACCCATGCAGACCTGGGGAGAATGTGCAAACTCCACACGGATAGTGACCGAGGGCCGGGATTCAAACCCGGGTCCTCAGCGCCGCAGACAGCAATGCTAACCACTGTGCCACCGTGCTGTCCTACTAAGGGCAATTTATCATGGCCAATCCACCTAACCTGCACATCTTTGGACTGTGGGCGGAAACCCATGCACACACGGGGATGATGTGCAGACTCCGCACAGACAGTGATGGAGAAAGTGAAGTCTCATCGGGTGCAGGGTCTACTAGCCAGATGGATAAAGAACTGGCTGGGCAAAAGGAGACAGAGAGTAGTAGTGGAAGGGGGTTTCTCAAAATGGAGAACTGTGACCAGTGGTGTTCCACAGGGATCCGTGCTGGTACCATTGTTGTTTGTGATATACGTAAATGATCTGGAGGAAGGTATAGGTGGTCTGATTAGCAAGTTTGCAGATGACACTAAGATTGGTGGAGTAGCAGATAGTGAAGGGGACTGTCAGAAAATACAGCAGAATATAGATAGATTGGAGAGTTGGGTGGAGAAATGGCAGATGGAGTTCAATCCGGGCAAATGCGAGATGATGCATTTTGGAAGATCCAATTCAAGAGCGAACTATACGGTAAATGAAAAAGCCCTGGGGAAAATTGATGTACAGAAAGATCTGGGTGTTCAGGTCCATTGTACCCTGAAGGTGGCTGCGCAAGTCGATAGAGTGGTCAAGAAGGCATACGGCATGCTTTCCTTCATCGGAAGGGGTATTGAGTACAAGAGTTGGCAGGTCATGTTACAGTTGTACAAGACTTTGGTTCGGCCACATTTGGAATACTGCATACAGTTCTGGTTGCCAAATTACCAAAAGGATGCGGATGCTTTGGAGAAGGTGCAGAGGAGGTTCACCAGGATGTTGCCTGGTATGGAGGGCGCTAGCTATGAAGATTGAGTAGATTAGGATTATTTTCATTAGAAAGACGGAGGTTGAGGTCTTATTGAGGTCTACAAAATCATGAGAGGTATAGACAGGGTGGATAGCAAGAAGCTTTTTCCCAAAGTGGGGGACTCAATTACTAGGGGTCACGAGTTCAAGGTGAGAGGGGAAAAGTTTAAGGGAGATATGCGTGGAAAGTTCTTTACGCAGAGGGTGGTGGGTACCTGGAACGCATTGCCGGCAGAGGTGGTAGAGGCGGGCACGATAGCATTATTTAAGATGTATCTAGACAGATACATGAATGGGTAGGGAGCAGAGGGATACAGATCCTTAGAAAATAGGCAACAGATTTAGATAGAGGATCTGGATCGGCGCAGGCTGGGAGGGCCGAAGGGCCTGTTCCTGTGCTGTAATTTTTCTTTGTTCTTTGTTCTTTCTTCGGACCTCGGAACGTGCCAGCTCGCAAGATTCTGCTGGAGGCAACTCTTTGCAATGTGAGGCCGACGGGTAATGGGCAGGCCCAAGAACGCATACCGCCGAGTCGGCGCTTGTCTTGGTGTGCCCCCTGCTGGGAACATCCCTGATCGAATGGCGGAGCAGACTCATAGGCTGAATTCTGCTTCTAAACTTTCGTAGGGGCTGGTTTAGCACCGAGGTAAATCACTGACCAAGGCAGGCTAGCAGCACGGTTCAATTCCCATACCAGCCTCCCCAAATGTGTGCCAGAATGTGGTGATGAAGGGCTTTTCACAGTAACTTCATTTGAAGCTTACTTGTGATAATAAGCGATTTTAATTTCAAGTTTTGTCTTATGGTCTTTATTTTCTGTATTTTCTGTTTGATTTGAAATCTCTACCTTTTTTCGGTGCAAAAGGGGTTAAAGTTTGTGGCGAGGGGAACAAAATTATGCATTAAAAGTTAATTTCACTTGGATAAGGAAAGACATTTCCCCTTTGAACTGGGAGTTGTTTCCAGAATGAGCAACAAGTCAACAAGGCCGCGCCTGGCCGACTCCCTTATTCGGAAGAGCTCATTTGCATATCAGTTGAGAAACTGGCGAAGTTGGGATTAAAATAGTAAACAGCAGAACGTGAATGGCAATACTGATAACCAATAAATATTTACTTCTTTTATAACAAAGAAATACTGGGGAAAGAGAGTTTTGCATCTGCAGTCAACACAAGTTTAAAGTGTAGCTGTCAGGGTTAGGATGTGCCTGGTTGGCTGTGGAAACTTTGTGGGCTGCTCCGGAAACGGAGCTTCTCCCGGTGGACAGTAGCAAGGTGACACATCGTGGTCATCTTGATATTAGATCCGCCGAGAGAAGCTCGGGGGTCGCAGTTGCCCATCATCATCCCTATTCTAATACAATAATAGATTACAGTACATTCCATAGTAGCATCTGAAGTATGCCCAATTGCTGCTGTAGCTGGGTATTAGTCTACCACTGGAGTGTCAGCACTGCATGGTTTGAAGATCGGAAAGTACCGCGCGCTTGCCCTCATAATTTCCTTTGGACTGAGAAAACTGGAGAGGGATCAAGTGCAAACTGCACGCAGCTGGTTTGTAATGCACAAGGCTAGCAGCAATTCCCGTTATGGTTCATTACCCTAACAGTGGAAGGACTAGGGGATTTTCACAGTAACTTCATTGCAGTGTTAATGTAAGCCTATTTGTGACAATTATTATTTAAAAGGGCAGCATTTTTTTTCAATGCCAGGGACCCGGGTTCAATTCCAGCTTCTGGTGATTGTGTGGTTTGCTCTTACTCTCTGTGTAATGTGGGTTTCTTCCCACAGTCCAAAAATGTGCAGGTTAGATGGATTGCCACGCGCGCAAAATTCCCCTTTGGGTTCAAAAAAAATGTGTAGGTGAAGTGTTTATTGAGGTAGTATGGGGAAGTGATCTTCATACCACATCCTTATTTGCCCCCTCGGAAGTTGGTGGTGATTTGCCTCCTTGAGACCTGGCGGTGTAGATACATCCAAGCCTGTAGACTGGAACAGGAGGATGTCCATTCAGCCCCTCTCGAGCCTGTTACACAGGAACAGGATGAGGTCCATTCAGCCCCCTCTCAATCCTGTTACACAGGAACAGGTGGAGGCCTATTCAGCCCCTCTCAAGCCTGTTATACAGGAGAAGGAGGAGGCTTATTCAGCCCCTTTCAAGCCTGATATACATGAACAGGAGGAGGCCCATTCAGCCCCTCTCTCAAGCCAGTTACCCTGGAACAGGGGCATGCCCATTCCTTAATTTTTGTGACCTTACACCCAAAACTGCAACTTCTTCCTCAGAAAATGATCACAACCCCCGTTTGAAAGCAGAATCTGGCTCAATTTCAGGCAACGCAACCCCGGGCTGAGCGGAAGCACGGTGCCCTCGCTCCCTTGCCGTTGTCAAGTAGTGCCTCTCAGCACCAGCAGAGGGCGCTGTTGACCAACTGAGTGGTAGTGCTGTACCTTCAGACATCCAACAGAACGCAGGACCAGGCACTGTAGTACTCTTCGCATCCAACAGATGCCGATGTTTTTAAAATTAAGAGTACCCAATTCTTTTCTTCCCAGTTGAAGGGCAATTTAGTGTGGCCAATCCGCCTACTGTGCGCATCTTTGGGTTGGTGGGTGTGAGACCCACACAGACATGGGGAAAATATGCAAACTCCACAGGGACAGTGACCTGGGACCGGGATTCGAACCCAGGACCTTGGTGTCATGAGGCAGCAGTGACCCGTTTGGGTCATTGTCTGTGCGGAGTCTGCACGTTCTGCTCGTGTCTGCGTGGATTTTCTCCGGGTGCTCCGGTTTCCTCCCACAAGGCGAATTCGACATTCTTCATTCTCCATCAGTGTACCCGAACAAGCACCGGAATATGGATGCGCTTGTTAGGTGAATTGGACATTCTGAATTCTCCCTCTGTGTACCCAAACAGGCGCTGGAACGTGCCGACTAGGGGATTTTCACAGTAACTTCATTGCAGTGTTAATGTATGTCTACTTGTGACAATAATAACGATTATTATTATTAGATTATGATCATTAATCACTGCGCCACGCTAACGCCTGCAGCCTCCTCACATCATCATGAACATCTTCTTGCCAGATCTGTCCAAATGTCCCCAGCTAGACTCAACTGATGAAGGAGTTACGCTCTGAAAGCTAGTGCTGCCAAACAAACCTGTTGGACTTTAACCTGATGTTGTAAGACTTCTTACTGTCCTCAGCCAGGGCATGGCAAGGCTCAGACAAGGGCCTGCTGCATTACATTGGCAGGGGGTGGCCTGAAGGTGCATATCCACCAGTTGGAGGGTCAGTGCTGAGGGAGTGCTGTATTGTCGTAGGGTCAGTACTGAGGGAGCGTTGTACTGTCTGAGGGTCAGTACTGAGGGAGCGCCGCACTGTCAGAGGGTCAGTACTGAGGGAGAGCTGCACTGTCAGAGGGTCAGTACTGAGGGAGAGCTGCACTGTCAGAGGGTCAGTACTGAGGGAGTGCTGCACTGTCAGAGGGTCAGTACTGAGGGAGTGCTGTACTGTCAGAGGGTCAGTACTGAGGGAGTGCTGCACTGTCAGAGGGTCAGTACTGAGGGAGAGCTGCACTGTCAGAGGGTCAGTACTGAGGGAGTGCCGCACTGTCAGAGGGTCAGTACTGAGGGAGTGCCGCACTGTCTGAGGGTCAGGATTGAGGGAGTGTCGCACTGTCGGAGTGTCAGTACTGAGGGAGTGCTGCACTGTCAGAGGGTCAGTACTGAGGGAATGGCACACTGTCAGAGTGTCAGTACTGAGGGAGACCAGCAATGTTGGAGTGTCAGTGCTGAGGCAGCGCCGCAGTGTCGGAGGGTCAATACTGAATCTTAGAGATCTTTGAGGAGGTAAGAAGGAAGTTAGCCAAAGGAGAACCAGTGGACGTGATCATTTAGGTTTCCAGAAGGCCTTTTACAAGTGCTGCATAGGAGACTGTTAAATAAGCTGAGAGCCCATGGTGTTAAGGGTAAGATCCTGGCATGGATAGAGGATTGGCTGACTGGCAGAAGGCAGAGAGTGGGGATAAAGGGGTCTTTTTCAGGATGGCAGCCGGTGACTAGTGGTGTGCCTCAGGGGTCTGTGCTGGGACCACAACTTTTCACAATATACATGAATGATCTGGAAGAAGGAACTGAGAGCACTGTTGCTAAGTTTGCAGATGATACAAAGGTCTGTAGAGGGACAGGTTGTATTGAGGAAGCAAGGGGGCTGCAGAAGGATTTGGTCAGGCTGGGAGAGTGGGCAATGAAGTGGCAGATGGGATACAATGTGGAAAAGTGTGAGGTAATGCACTTTGGAAGGAGAAATGGAGGCCTAGACTATTTTCTAAATAGGGAAATGCTTAGGAAATCAGAAGCACAAAGGAACTTAACAAAAAAAATTTTTTAAGGCATTTATAGAAACAACAAACAAAACAAATGAGAGCAGAAGTAAATAGTACAACAAAATAAATAACCAAACCTATTCCCCCTGCCCTTCCCCTCCTCCCATCCCGCCTTCCCCATTTTAACCCCCGTACCCACCCACCCCATTCCCTCCACCTTGCTGACCCTTCAATCCTCTTTAAAGAAGTCAATAATCGGCTTCCACTTCCGAGTGAACTCATCACCCGGCCCCCTCAGTATGAACTTGACCTTCTCCAGCCCCGAGGTCACTCACCCGCACCCCTGCGTTCGGCGGCTCCAAGTCCCTCCATCCGAGCAAGATCCGCCTCCGGGCTATCGGGGAGGCAAAGGCCAGAACGTCGGCCTCTTTCAGCCACTGGTCTCCTGGGTCTTCCGCCACCCCAAATATCACTACCTCTGGACCCAGAGCCACCCCCCCCCCCCCCCCCCCCCCCGCACATCAGACATTACGTCCGCAAACCCCCGCCAGAACCCCCTCAGATTCAGACAGGCCCAAAATATGTGGAAATTGTTCACGGGCCTCTCCACACGTTGCCCACACCTATCCTCCTCCCCCTCAAAGAACCTACTCACCCTCGTTACCATCATATCTGCCCTGTGAACTCCTTTAAACTGAATGGCACGGAACCTTCTCACCCTCCATAGACCCTCCCCTGGTCTCCACCCCCCTCCCCCCCCCCCCCCAACTCCCCCTCCGACATCCCGGCCTCCCCCCACCTCCCCCCCCCCCCCCCCCAACTCCCCCTCTGACATCCCGGCCTCCCGCCTCCTCCCCCCCCCCCCCCAACTCCCCCTCTGACATCCCGGCCTCCCGCCTCCTCCTCCCACCCCCCAACCCAACTCTCCCCACATCCCAGCCTCCACCCCCCCCCCCCAACTCCTCTCCAACATCCCGGCCTCCCCCCTCCTCCCCCCCCCACCCCCCCCAACTCCCCCTCCGACATCCCGGCCTCCACCCTCCTCCTCCCCCCCCCAACCCAACTCTCCGCACATCCCAGCCTCCACCCACCCCCCCACCCCCAACACCTTCCTCCTCACAAATCCTTGCCCTGCAGGCACCTAAACCCTTTCCCCCTGGGCAGCCCATCCTCATCCTCCAGGCCCTCTAGTTTCACAAAGCTGCCCCCTACAAACAGGTCCCTAAAACCGCTCCATCCTTGTCTGTCATCACCCCTGAAACCTCGCATTCAGCCCCCACTCCCCCCCCCCCCCCCCCCCCCCCCCCCCCCCCCCGATACATGATTATCACAGATCGGTCCCCACACCGAGGCACCCTCCAGTCCCAAATGCTGCCTCCGCTGCCCCCGTACCCCCAAGGCCGTCACCACTGGTCTCACGGGGTACCCGACTGGCGAGAACGGCAGAGGCTCTGTCAACAATGCCCCTAAACCCGTTCCCCTACAAGAAGCCGCCTCCATCCACCCCCACGCTGACCCCTCCCCCAATCGCGATGTTAGCTGCCCAGCAGTAATTCTACATATTCGGCAACGCCAACCCTCTGCCCTCCTTGCCCCCGCTCAAAGAAAACACTCCAGTCTCACGGGGTCTTCCCCGCCCCCACAAATCCCGAGATCAATGCGTTAACCTTCTTAAAGAATGACTTCAGAACGAAGATTGGGAGGATCTGAAATGTAAACAGGAACCTTGGCATCATCGTCATCTTCACTGTCTGCACCCATCTCGCCAACGTCAGCGGGAGCCCACCCCCATCGCTTAACATCCCCCTTCATCTGCTCCATCAGCCAAGTCAAATTTAACTGATGCAGCAGCCCCCAACCCCGTGCCACCTGGATACCCAGATACCTGAAACTCACCCCCACCACCTTGACTGGCAGCTGCCCCAACCTCCTATCCTGCCCTCTGCTCTCAATCGAGAATTCCTCGCTTTTTCCCATGTTTAGCTTGTATCCGGAAAACCGACCAAAGTCCTCCAAAATCCCCCTCCCCCCCCCGCGCACTATCCCTTTCCAATCCCTCGATGCTCTAAGTGCCATTGCCAATGGCTCTATCGCCAGGGCAAAAAGCAAAGGGGAGAGCGGGCACCCCCGCCTTGTCCCACAATGCAACTCAAAATATCCCGAGCTCATCTGGTTCGTTCACACACTTGCGACCGGTGCCTTATACACCAACCAGACCCAGTCCACAAACCCCTGCCCAATCCACAAACCCCTGCCCATTCCACAAACCCATGCCCAATCCACAAACCCCTGCCCAATCCACAAACCCCTGCCCAATCCACAAACCCCTGCCCAGTCCACAAACCCCTGCCCAATCCACAAACCCCTGCCCAGTCCACAAACCCCTGCCCAATCCACAAACCCCTGCCCAGTCCACAAACCCCTGCCCAATCCACAAACCCCTGCCCAATCCACAAACCCCTGCCAAGTCCACAATCCCCTGCCTAGTCCACAAACCCCTGCCCAGCCCACAAACCCCTGCCCAATCCACAAACCCCTGCCCAGCCCACAAACCCCTGCCCAATCCACAAACCCCTGCCCAGCCCACAAACCCCTGCCCAATCCACAAACCCCTGCCCAATCCACAAACCCCTGCCCAATCCACAAACCCCTGCCCAGACCTGAACCGCCCCAGCACCTCCCACAGATATTCCCACTCCACCCGGTCGAAAGCCTTCTCCACATTCATTGCCACCTCCATCTCCTGCCCCTCTGGAGGCATCATGATCACGTAAAACAGCCTCCCCACATTTGCCGACAACTGTCTCCTTTTCACAATCCCGTTTGGTCCTCGCCTATCGCCCCCGGGACGCATTCCTCAATTTGCGAAGCCAAGACCGTCGCTAGCAACTTGGTGACCACATTCAACAACGATATCGGTCAGTACGATCCACAGTGCTCTGTATTAGGGCGATGGATGCCTGTGGTAGTGTAGGGGGGAGATCCCCCCTCTCCCTAGCCTCGCTATCTGTCCTCACCAGCAGCGGCTCCAGATACCCCCTAAACTTTTTATACAACTCCCACCAGAAACCCATCTGGGCCCGGGGCCTTCCCAGCCTGCATCGCCCCCATACTCTCCCTCACCTCCCTCAACCCAATAGGGGACCCCAACCCATCTACCAGGCCCTGCTCCACCTTGGGGAACTTCAACCTGACCAGGAATCCCTCCCCCAGGTAAGGGGGTCCAATTCATAAAGCCTCCTGTGAAACTCCTCAGATACCCCGTTTACCCCCACCGGGTCCAGAACCAATCTACCCCTCCTACCCTTCACCCTTCCAATCTCCCTCGCCGCCCCCTGCTTCCTGAGTTGGTGGGCCAGCATCCTATTAGCCTTCTCCCCCGTACTCACACACTGCCCCTCTGGCCCTCCGCAACTGCCCTCCTGCCTTGCCCGTGGACACCAGCCTGAACACCATCTGGAGCTGCTGCCTCTCCTTCAACAATCCTGCCTCAGGGGCCTCCGGGGGCCTCCTGACCACCCACAGAATCTCTTCCACCAGCCTTTCCACATCTGCCTATTCCGCCTTTCCTCTGTGTTCCTGAATCGAAATAAACTCCCCCGACCACCCACCACCTTGAGTGCCTCCCACAGTGCGACGCCGTGGCCTCCCCTGTATCATTCAGCTCCACATACCCCAGAATGGCGGCCCCCATCCGCTCACAAACCTCCTCATCCGCCAACAGCCCCACATCTAGCCTCCACTGTGGGGGCACCCCCCCCCCTCTTTCCCGGTCCACTCGCAAATCCACCCAGTGTGGTACGTGGGCTGAAGACACAATCGCTGAAAACTCCGAGTTGACCCCAGCTCCAGGGGTCCAACCCCCTCCCCCAATCCGCTCCATAAACCCCTTCAGTTGCTTCGTCACTGCCGCCACGTTCCCCGACCTCAGGCTTGACCAATCCAAACTTGGCTCAATGACCGTATGATCCCCTCCCATAATCAACCAGTGTGGGCCCAGGTCAGGAATACTCCCCAGCGAACACCTCATAAACTCCAGTTGGAGGGACAAGCATTTACCAAATCCACTGGCATCCCCTCCAGTTTCCCTCTCACCATCACAAACCCCCCCCCCCCCGAATCTGCCACAATGCTCCCCACCTCGAACACCACTCGCATCCCATTAACCCCCCCGCCCCCCCCGAATCTGCCACAATGCTCCCCACCTCGAACACCACTCGCATCCCGTTAACCCCCCCCCCCCCCCCCCCCCCGAATCTGCCACAATGCTCCCCACCTCGAACACCACTCGCATCCCGTTAACCCCCCCGCCACCCCCCTCGTCTTCATGTCCAGTCCCGAATGGAAGACCTGGCCCACCCAGCCCTTCCTCAACCTCGACTGATCCCCAATCTTTAAAAATAAAAGCAAATTACTGCGGATGCTGGAATCTGAAACGAAAAGAGAAAATGCTGAAAAATCTCAGCAGGTCTGGCAGCATCTGTGGGGAGAGAAAAGAGCTAACAAAGCTTTGACAAAGAGTCATGGGACTCGAAACGTTGGCTCTTTTCTCTCCCTACAGATGCTGCCAGACCTGCTGAGATTTTCCAGCATTTTCTCTTTCATCCCCCCCCGCTCTTTAAATGCATCTCCTGTAAAAAAGCCACGCCTGCCTTCATTGCCCCTCAGGTTTACGAGCACACGTGACTGTTTGACCGGCCCATTCAGCCCCCCCCGTGTTCCACGTGACCAGCCTGATCAGGGGGCTCCCACCCCCTCCCCTGTTGATCAACCATATCCCTTTTTGGACCAGCCACTTGCCCGTGTCATGCGACCCTCCAGGTCCACCCTTACATGTCCACCGTCATCGCTCCTTTTTGAACTGCACCACTGCGACTACATCTTTGTCAGCACCCCCAAGCTCCCCCCCCTAAACAGAAGAGCCACCCCATCCCCTCCCCTGCACCAACCACCCGACCATCCCACACTGCGCTCCCGTTAACTAGCCCACCCAGTTAGCATGGCAGCAGCACGTTCCCAAGACCTCCCAACATCCTACTGCCCCCCGAATCCCCCCCCACCCCACCCGTCTGCACTCCCTCAAGAAACAAAGAAAGAAAGGAACGGAAAAAGGTGAGCTCACCCTTAACATTCCCCAAACACCCCATCACCGAACCCAACAAAACATCCCAACGGAGAAATAGCCTTGGGCGGGATTCTCCTCCCCGGAATGGTTGGCGTCCCGCTGGCCGGCGGGATGGGGCTTGGCGCCATGGCAACCAGCACCGAAGGGCCTCAGCCGGGCCAGCGCAAGGCGGCGCATGCGCGGGAGGGTTCATCTCCGCATCGGCCATCGCGGAGGACCACAGAAATAGAATGCCCCCACGGCACAGGCCCGTACGCGGATCGGTGGGCCCTGACCGCGGGCCAGGTCACCGTGGGGGCACCTCCCGGGGCAAGATCTCCCGCGACCCCCCCCCCCCAGGAACCCCGGAGCCCGCCCGCGCCGCCAGGTCCCGCTGGTAAGGGACCTACTCCGATTTACGCCGGTGGGACCGGCTACTGACGGGCAGGACTTCGGCCCATCGCGGGCCGGAGAATCCGGGCGCCCCTGGCGCCCATTGAGTCGCGCCAGTCCCTGCCATTCTCCGATGCGGGCGGCGCGACTCACGCCGGGCCGGTGTTTGGGGGTCGGGAGAATTGGGAGGACAGCGGGGGCGGGATTCACGCCGACCTCCGGCAATTCTCCCACCCGGCGGGGGGGGGGGGGGGGGGGGGGGGGGGTCGGAGAATCCTGCCCAAGTTCAACAACAACCAGCGGAAGGAAACACCTCCTCAAAAGTTGAATGACCTTCTTCTCCTCCCTCCTTCTCCTCCCAGTCCATTGTCTCTCAGAAACTCCATCGCCTGCTCTGGCGTACCAAATTGTACTTTCCATTCTGGAAGTCACCCAGAGGTGGGCCGGGTATAATACTCCAAACTTCACCCCCCTTTTGAAGAGGGCAGCCGTGACCCGGTTAAACCCGGCCCTCGCCTTGGCCGCCTCCACGCCCAGGTCCTGGTACACCCACAGCTCCTTCCCTTCCCAGGTGCATCGCCTCGTCTTCCTCGCCCATCGCAGAACCTTCTCCTTGTCCAGGAAACGGTGAAACGGCACCACCATCGCCCTCAGTGGCTTGCCCACCTGCGGCCTCCACATCAGCGCCCTGTGCGCCTGGTCAACCTCCAGGGGCCAGTCACAGGCCCCCTCCCCCATTAGCTTCTCCAACATTTTGGCCACGTTCGTTCCGGCCTCCACGCCTTCGATGCCTTCAGGCAACCCCACAATCCCCAAATTCTGTCTTCTGGAGCGGTTCTCCAGATCCTCCACCGTCTCCTTCAGCCTCTTTTGGGTCTCCCGCTTCACCCCCACCTCAGCCACCAAGGAGGCCAACTGCTCCGCATTCCCCCCACACCTCCCCCCCCCCCCCCCCCCCCCCCCTCCCCCCCGCCTCCTCCACCTTCTGGATCGCCCGGCCCTGGAACTCCAGCCTCTACTCCATGTTGTCAGTCCCCAATTTCAGTGGCTCTGCCACCGTGGCCAGGTCCTCATGGGCTTCCCTTCTCTGCTCCATTGACCACTGGGCGGGCAGAATAGGCCCTTTGCCCCCCGCCATCTTGATCTGTAGCGCACAAAGATTCTCCTGCTCCACCAGCTCCCTTCTTCCCGACCCACTTGTCGTTCGTGGATCCATCCACCAGCCCCACCAGAGGAGCCACGCTTTCTCCTGGCACCCCCACACTTATTTCCATCCAAGCTTCCACCCAACGAATGGGGAAAGGACCAAAAAAATCCACCTTGAGTGGGAGCTGCCAAATGTGCAACTGTTCACTCCGTGGCCGCCACCGGAAATCAGAAGCACAAAGGGACTTAGGAGTCCTAGTTCAAGATTCTCTGAAGGTTAATGTGCAGGTTCAGTCGGCAGTTAGGAAGGCAAATGCAATGTTAGCATTCATGTCGAGAGGGCTAGAATACAAGACCAGGGATGTGCTTCTGAGGCTGTATAAGGCTCTGGTCAGACGGCATTTGGAGTATTGTGAGGAGTTTTGGGCCCTGTATCTAAGGAAGGATGTGCTGGCCTTGGGATGGGTCCAGAGGAGGTTCACAAGATTGATCCCTGGAATGAAGAGCTTTAAGACAGTGATGGATAGGTTCTTGATTAATAAGGGGATCAGGGGTTATGGGAGAAGGCAGGAGAATGCGGATGAGAAAAATATCAGCAATGATTGAATAGCGGAGCAGACCCGATGAGCCGAGTGGCCTAATTCTGTTCCCATGTTCATTGGTCTTATGGTCTGATGGGGCGCAGCACTGTCGGAGGTTCAGTACTGAGGGAGTGAGTGTTGCACTGTCAGAGGGTCAGTACAGAGGGAGCGCCGCACTGTCAGAGGGTCAGTACAGAGGGAGCGCCGCACTGTCAGAGGGTCAGTACTGAGGGAGTGCCGCACTGTCAGAGGGTCAGTACTGAGGGAGTGCCGCACTGTCAGAGGGTCAGTACAGAGGGAGTGCTGCACTGTCAGAGGGTCAGTACAGAGGAAACGCCACACTGTCAGAGAGTCAGTACTGAGGGAGCGCTGCACTGTCAGAGAGTCAGAGCTGAGGGAATGCCGCACTGTCAGAGGGTCAGTACAGAGGGAGCACCGTACTGTCGGAGGGTCAGTACTGACGGAGTGCCGCATTGTCGGAGGGTCAGTACTGAGGGAGTGCCACACTGTCGGAGGGTCAATACCGAGTGAGCGCCGCACTGTCGGAGGGTCAATACCGAGTGAGTGCCACACTGTCGGAGGGTCAGTACTGACGGAGTGCCGCATTGTCGGAGGGTCAATACCGAGTGAGCGCCACACTGTCAGAGGGTCAGTACTGACGGAGTGCCGCATTGTCGGAGGGTCAGTACTGAGGGAGTGCCACACTGTCGGTGGGTCAGTACAGGGTGAGTGCCGCATTGTCAGAGGGTCAGTACAAGCGGGTGCTGCACTGTCAGAGGTCAGTACTGAGGGAGTGCTGCACTGTCAGAGGGTCAGTACTGAGAAAGTGCCGCACTGTCGGTGGGTCAGTACAGGGTGAGTGCCGCATTTTCAGAGGGTCAGTACAAGCGGGTGCTGCACTGTCAGAGGTCAGTACTGAGGGAGTCCCGCATTTTCAGAGGGTCAGTACTGAGGGAGCGCCGCACTGTCAGAGGGTCAGTACGGAGGGAGTGCTACACTGTCAGAGGGTCAGTACTGAAGGAGTGCCGCACAGTCAGAGGGTCAGTAGGGAGGGAGTTGGGCACTGTCAGAGGGTCAGTAGGGAGGGAGTGCCGCGCTGTCAGAGGGTCAGTACTAAGGGAGTGCCGCACTGTCAGAGGGTCAGTGCTGAGGGAGCGCCACACTGTCAGAGGGTCAGTACTGAGGGACTGCCGCACTGTCAGAGGGTCAGTACTGAGGGAGTGCCACACTGTCAGAGGGTCAGTACTGAGGGACTGCCGCACTGTCAGAGGGTCAGTACTGAGAGACTGCCGCACTGTCAGAGGGTCAGTACTGAGGGAGTGCCGCACGGTCAGAGGGTCAGTAGGGAGGGAGTGCTGCAGTGTCAGAGGGTCAGTACTGAGGGAGTGCCGCACTGTCAGAGGGTCAGTAGGGAGGGAGTGCTGCACTGTCAGAGGGTCAGTAGGGAGGGAGTGCCGCACTGTCAGGGAGTCAGTACTGAGGGAGTGCCGCACTGCCAGAGGGTCAGTAGGGAGGGAGTGCTGCACTGTCAGAGGGTCAGTACTGAGGGAGTGCCGCACTGTCAGAGAGTCAGTACTGAGGGAGTGCCGCACTGTCAGAGGGTCAGTAATGAGGGAGTGCCGCACTGTCAAAGGGTCAGTATTGAGGGAGTGCCGCACTGTCAGAGAGTCAGTACTGAGGGAATGCCGCATTGTCAGAGGGTCAGTACTGAGGGAGTGCTGCACTGTCAGAGGGTCAGTACTGAGGGAGTGCTGCTCTGTCCGAGGGTCAGTACTGAGGGAGTGCTGCACTGTCAGAGGGTCAGTACTGAGGGAGCGCCGCACTGTCAGAGGGTCAGTACTGAGGGAGTGCCGCACTGTCGCAGGGTCAGTACTGAGGGAGTGCCGCACTGTCAGAGGGTCAGTACTGAGGGAGTGCGGCACTGTCAGAGGGTCAGTACTGAGGGAGTGCTGCACTGTCAGAGGGTCAGTACTGAGGGAGTGCTGCTCTGTCCGAGGGTCAGTACTGAGGGAGCGCCGCACTGTCAGAGGATCAGTACTGAGGGAGTGCTGCACTGTCAGAGGGTCAGTACTGAGGGAGTGCTGCACTGTCAGAGGGTCAGTACTGAGGGAGTGCAGCTCTGTCCGAGGGTCAGTACTGAGGGAGTGCCGCACTGTCAGAGAGTCAGTACTGAGGGAGTGCTGCACTGTCAGAGAGTCAGTACTGAGGGAGTGCTGCACTGTCAGAGGGTCAGTACTGAGGGAGTGCCGCACTGTCAGAGGGTCAGTACTGAGGGAAGCCCGCACTGTCAGAGGGTCAGTACTGAGGGAGTGCCGCACTGTCAGAGGGTCAGTACTGAGGGAGTGCCGCACTGTCAGAGGGTTTCTCTACCTGGTCTTTCAAGCTGATGTTCAATTCTCAACAACCGTCCCTTGATGGTCAAATGATCCGATCGCAAATGCATTGCAGCCCGTGGGATCTTGCAGTATGCAATCTGCTTGTTGCGTTTTCTACTCTCTCTCTCTGTTTCTTTCTCTCAGTGTCCCTCTCTCTTTCCCTGTCTCTCTCACTCTTGTCTCTCATGTATGGCTCTCTCTCTTTGTCCCTCCCCCACACTCCCTCGCTCTGATCAAAGTCCCCACTACGGAGATCCCACCCAGTAATTAAGCTTCCCGACTTCCTCCAACACCCTGATGTTATCTCGGTCTCCAAGGTGCGCTGACTCTCTCTCTCCCTCTCTCTCCCTCTCTCTCTTGTTCCGAGCCAGCCTCAGGGCAGACTGTAAAGCGGAAAATGTTTCTGCTTTCGACAAACCGGCCAGTCCAAGGGTCGAGCTGTGGGTGACAGCATCAGCCAGTTCAGCCCTCCCCAGCACGTACTGCCAATGTCGGGACGTAGGTACGTACCTGGGAGGGGTAGAGTGGGTGGGAGAGGGAGTCAAAACACTATGGATCAAAAACTATTTGATAAATTTCCAGTCTGTAACTCACTCCTGGGTATATGTTATTCTATATCTAACCCACCCTGAACCCTTCGATTAGATTCCAGTCTGTAACTCACTCCGGGTATCTGTTATTCTATATATAAACCACCCTGAACCCCTCGATTAGATACCAGTCTGTAACTCACTCCCGGGTATCTGTTATTCTATATATAAACCACCCTGAACCCCTCGATTAGATTCCAGTCTGTAACTCACTCCCGGGTATCTGTTATTCTATATATAAACCACCCTGAACCCCTCGATTAGATTCCAGTCTGTAACTCACTCCGGGTATCTGTTATTCTATATATAAACCACCCCAAACCCCTCGATTAGATTCCAGTCTGTAACTCACTCCCGGGTATCTGTTATTCTATATATAACCCATCCTGAACCCCTCGATTAGATTCCAGTCTGTAACTCACTCCGGGTATCTGTTATTCTATATATAAACCACCCTGAACCCCTCGATTAGATTCCAGTCTGTAACTCACTCCCGGTTATCTGTTATTCTATATATAAACCACCCTGAACCCCTCGATTAGATTCCAGTCTGTAACTCACTCCCGGGTATCTGTTAATCTATATATAAACCATCCTGATCCCCTCGATTAGATTCTAGTCTGTAACTCACTCCCGGGTATCTGTTATTCTATAGATAAACCACCCTGAACCCTCGATTAGATTCCAGTCTGTAACTCATTCCC
The DNA here is from genome assembly GCF_902713615.1 of Scyliorhinus canicula. Lineage (NCBI taxonomy): Eukaryota > Metazoa > Chordata > Chondrichthyes > Carcharhiniformes > Scyliorhinidae > Scyliorhinus > Scyliorhinus canicula. The sequence goes on from NC_052161.1 coordinate 85,404,814, forward strand.
AGGTAACTGTAATTCTATATATAAACCACCCTGAACCCCTCGATTAGAATCCAGTCTGTAACTGACTCCCGGGTATCTGTTATTCTATATATAAACCACCCTGAATCCCTCGATTAGATTCCAGTCTGTAACTGACTCCCGGGTATCTGTTACTCAATATATAAACCACCCTGAACCCCTCGATTATATTCCAGTCTGTAACTCATTCCCGTGTATCTGTTATTCTATATATAAACCACCCCGAACCCCTCGATTAGATTCCAGTCTGTAACTTACTCCCGGGTTTCTGTTATTCTATATATAAACCACCCTGAATCCCTCGATTAGATTCCAGTCTGTAACTCACTGAGGGTATCTGTTATTCTATATATAAACCACCCCAAACACCTCGATTAGATTACAGTCTGTAAATCACTCCCGGGTATCTGTTATTCTATATATAAACCACCCTGAACCCTTCGATTAGATTCCAGTCTGTAACTCACCCCCGGGTATCTGTTATTCTATATATAAACCACCCTGAACCCCTCGATTAGATTCCAGTCTGTAACTCTCTCCCGGGTATCTGTTATTCTATATATAAACCACCCTGAACCCCTCGATTAGATTCCAGTCTGTAACTCACTCCCGGGTATCTGTTATTCTATATATAAACCACCCTGAACCCCTCGATTAGATTCCAGTCTGTAACTCACTCCCGGGTATCTGTTATTCTATATATAAACCACCCTGAACCCCTCGATTAGATTCCAGTCTGTAACTCACTCCCGGGTATCTGTTATTCTATATATACACCACCCTGAACCCCTCGATTAGATTCCAGTCTGTAGCTCACTCCGGGTATCTGTTATTCTATATATAAACCACCCTGAACCCCTCGATTAGATTCCAGTCTGTAACTCACTCCCGGGTATCTGTTATTCTATATATAAACCACCCTGAACCCCTCGATTAGATTCCAGTCTGTAACTCACTCCCGGGTATCTGTTAATCTATATATAAACCATCCTGATCCCCTCGATTAGATTCTAGTCTGTAACTCACTCCCGGGTATCTGTTATTCTATAGATAAACCACCCTGAACCCTCGATTAGATTCCAGTCTGTAACTCATTCCCAGGTAACTGTAATTCTATATATAAACCACCCTGAACCCCTCGATTAGAATCCAGTCTGTAACTGACTCCCGGGTATCTGTTATTCTATATATAAACCACCCTGAATCCCTCGATTAGATTCCAGTCTGTAACTGACTCCCGGGTATCTGTTACTCAATATATAAACCACCCTGAACCCCTCGATTATATTCCAGTCTGTAACTCATTCCCGTGTATCTGTTATTCTACATATAAACCACCCTGAACCCCTCGATTAGATTCCAGTCTGTAACTTACTCCCGGGTTTCTGTTATTCTATATATAAACCACCCTGAATCCCTCGATTAGATTCCAGTCTGTAACTCACTCCGGGTATCTGTTATTCTATATATAAACCACCCCGAACACCTCGATTAGATTACAGTCTGTAAATCACTCCCGGGTATCTGTTATTCTATATATAAACCACCCTGAACCCCTCGATTAGATTCCAGTCTGTAACTCACTCCCGGGTATCTGTTATTCTATATATAAACCACCCTGAACCCCTCGATTAGATTCCAGTCTGTAACTCACTCCCGGGTATCTATTATTCTATATATAAACCACCCTGAACCCCTCGATTAGATTCCAATCTGTAACTCACTCCCGGGTATCTGTTATTCTATATATAAACCACCCTGAACCCCTCGATTAGATACCAGTCTGTAACTCACTCCCGGGTATCTGTTATTCTATATATAAACCACCCTGAACCCCTCGATTAGATTCCAGTCTGTAACTCACTCCCGGGTATCTGTTATTCTATATATACACCATCCTGAACCCCTCGATTAGATTCCAGTCTGTAACTCACTCCGGGTATCTGTTATTCTATATATAAACCACCCTGAACCCCTCGATTAGATTCCAGTCTGTAACTCACTTCCGGGTATCTGTTATTCTATATATAAACCACCCTGAACCCCTCGATTAGATTCCAGTCTGTAACTCACTCCCGGGTATCTGTTAATCTATATATAAACCATCCTGATTCCCTCGATTAGATTCTAGTCTGTAACTCACTCCGGGGTATCTGTTATTCTATAGATAAACCACCCTGAACCCTCGATTAGATTCCAGTCTGTAACTCATTCCCAGGTAACTGTAATTCTATATATAAACCACCCTGAACCCCTCGATTCGAATCCAGTCTGTAACTGACTCCCGGGTATCTGTTACTCAATATATAAACCACCCTGAACCCCTCGATTAGATTCCAGACTGTAACTCACTCCCGGGTATCTGTTATTCTATATATAAACCATTTCGAACCCCTTGATTAGATTCCAGTCTGTAACTCACTCCCGGGTATCTGTTATTCTATATATAAACCACCCTGAACCCCTCAATTAGATTCCAGTCTGTAACTCACTCCCGGGTATCTGTTATTCTATATATAAACCACCCCGAACACCTCGATTAGATTCCAGCCTGTAACTCACTCCTGGGTATCTGTTGTTGTGTATATAAACCACCCTGAACCCCTCGATTAGAATTCAGTCTGTAACTCACTCCCGGGTATCTGTTATTCTATATATAAACCACCCTGAACCCCTCGATTAGAATCCAGTCTGTAACTCACTCCCGGGTATCTGTTATTCTATATATAATCCACCCTGAACCCCTCTATTAGATTCCAGTCTGTAACTCACTCCCGGGTATCTGTTATTCTATATATAAACCATTCCGAACCCTCGATTAGATTCCATCTGTAACTCACTCCCGGGTATCTGTTATTCTATATATAACCCACCCTGAACCCCTCGATTAGATTCCAGACTGTAACTCACTCCCGGGTATCTGTTATTCTATATATAAACCATTCCGAACCCTCGATTAGATTCCATCTGTAACTCACTCCCGGGTATCTGTTATTCTATATATAACCCACCCTGAACCCCTCGATTAGATTCCAGTCTGTAACTCACTCCCGGGTATCTGTTATTCTATATATAAACCACCCTGAACCCCTCGATTACATTCAAGTCTGTAACTCAGCCTGTGGCCTCCCAACCATCTACAGAGGGAGAAAGAGGAAGACCTGGAAGGGGAGGAAGAGGAGAGGAAGGTTGATGTATTTGGACCTTTCTTTTTCATCTGCCAATTGTGCTGAGACGGGTGGGAGTGGGACGTGCGGGATTGTGTGACTCTTTTGCTGGGCCCCTCCCAGGCTGAAGACCCTATCCCTCACCCACCAAAGGTGTGGCTGCTCTGTTAAGACAGAGGCGGGAGTGGGACAAGGTGACATCCATCGCCTGTTTTGCTCGGCCCCGGCCGGGCTGAAAACCCTGTCCCCCCACCCACCAACCTTTTGGGATGGACGGCCCCCTAGCCTTTTCTCCATTGCACTTGGGTCACTGGCCCATCCTCTTATGCTGCCCCCAACCTCCTGTGCCTTCCTCCCCTCTCCTCCGTCAGTGGCTCTCCCCCTCACCGCCCCCCCCCCCCCCCCCCCCCTCCACCACGCTGACAGAGCTCCACTGACCCCTCGCTTTCTCCCTATCGTGCACCATACAGCCAAGACCTATCGGGTACACTGACCGGGGTGGTGGATGCGGGGCCTCCGCCGGTGGCAATGGCCTCTCAAGTCACCTAGGCAGGATGCGGCCTCTAAGACCCCACAGCTCCTATTGCCCCATCACATTTCAATTACTGACGCAAAGACCCGGGAGGGAGTGGTACGCCCTCCCCTCCCTGTCGATTGGGGCCTGCATTTGTGCAATGGCCATTTTAGCAACCTTCAATATGTACGGCAAAGCTGTGTTCTTCCGGAGAGCGGAGCCGGTAGTCCACGTCGTCCTGGAAAAGGGGCTCACGGTGGGCGGGATCTACTTGACGGTGGACCCACTGGAGGCCATTGCCGAGAGAGTTATTTTCTCTCATGTTCCATCCTCCATCCCCATGGAGCTCCACCTCATTCACCTCCATCTACTGGGGGAGGTACATTCTGGGGTGTTGCCACTCCCGTTCAGCCGGAGAGATGCCCCCCCCCCCTCAAACATGTCTTCTTCCGGCGCCAGGTCTTTGTTCGCCTGGCTGGTGAGGAACCTTTCGAGGGAGGCTTTGAGACCCCCTTCAGGGTGAAACCTACCACATCTTCTGGTCCGCGGATGGAGTGCGGTGCCACACCTGCAAGAAGGTGCCGCATGTTAGAATCAATTGCCCTGCCCCTAAGGCCGCCACGACCGCCAGGGCAGCCAAGGCTGGCACCACCGCCCCCTTCCTCTCAACTGATACCACCACTGCCCTCCCACAAGGAAAGATCATGTGAGCGGCTCCCGGGACCTGGGCTGGTGTCAAGGAGGCTGGAAAGCGTTCACAGGACCAGAGGGAGAGGAAAAAGGTCAAGATTGGGTCCGTCCCCGAAACGCTCAGTCCCGTAAACCTAATGCCCTTGATCACCGGCTTGGGGAATCATAGAATTTACAGTGCAGAAGGAGGCCATTCGGCCCATCGAGTCTGCACAAGCCCTTGGAAAGAGCACCCTACTCAAGCCCCACACCTCCACCCCATCCCCGTAACCCAATAACCCCACCTAACCGTTTTTTTTTTGCCAATCTCTGCCAATGGAGGTTTCCCTCACTCAGACCCCCCCCCCCCCGGGAAGAGGAGCCGCTCCTAGGAGGGGAGGGAAACAAACATCAACCCTCCCCAGTGCCAGGCGCATGATGCCCCTGCTCCTCCCCCTCGACCTTAAGCCCTGCCCCCCCAGGAGGACACAAACAAGGTAAGATAAACTGAAGGAGCCCCGAGGTATTTATTTTTAAAATGCCGGGGGTGGGGCAGCACGGTGGCGCAGTGAGTTAGCACTGCTGCCTCATGGCGCCGAGGTCCCAGGTTCGATCCCGGCCCTGGGTCACTGTCCGTGTGGAGTTTGCACATTCTCCCCGTGTTTGCGTGGGTCTCACCCCCACAACCCAAAGATGTGCAGAGTAGGTGGATTGGCCACGCTAAATTGCCCCTTAATTGGAAAAAATGAATTGGGTACTCTAAATTTATAAAAAGAAAAAGAAAAGAAAATGCCGGGGGTCTGCGGCAGCGACCTGACCCCTGGGTTACTGGCCGATGGTGGTGAGGAGGGATTCCCCCCCCCCCCCCCCCCCGACGATCCAACCTTCGACGCTGGACACCTCCGTTTCCTTCCCGGATCACTTTCCGGAGATTTTTGGTGACTTGGCGTCTGGGATGGAGTGGGGGTTTGAGCCACCCCCTCTCTCTTGGGCTCCAAGAGAAGCCTGAGAGGAACCTGTCTGTCGTTGACCCGAGGGGATGGGGTCGAGACAGACTTGGAGCTAGTTGCTGTGTCTGTGCCGTCTGCCACACTCGCTGTGGTGGGGAACTCGGACTCAGACACCGACTGACTGGAGAGGGGCGGCTGCTCAGTGGTAGGCACGGGGGAGGAGTTGGAGTCCATATGCAATGAGGCACTGATGTCCTCGTGCCCCCTACGCACGTTCCTCTGCCCCCTCCAAGCAAAGGATGGTGACGGCAGCACCTTACTCCTGCCATGGAGGTGAACATAGCCAGCCTCACTATCGACAGCAGTAGAGAGGTTCTACGCAAGGTCTGGAACCTCTCGTTCCTCCGGGACAGGAACTTTACTTCCTGCAAGAAACCCACACCGTTCTGGGAGACAAAACCACATGGCTCCTGGATTGGTGAGAGGGGGGCCTACATGAGTCACCTGGCCTCAAGTTTAGGCCGGGTGGCCATCTTGTTGGTCCCACATTTTCAGCCGGGATCTTGGGGGTCAAGGAGCCCGTGCCAGGCGGGTTGCTGCACCTGACGGTCCGCGAGGCGGGTAGGGGGGTGTGGTGCTTCACTTTATGAATGTCTACGTTCCCAAAGCTGACCGGCAGCAGACAAAGTTCACCTTGGCACCATTGCCACGGGTGAGTGCATCGTCCTGGGGGTGGATTTTAAACACAGAACCGTCTTGGTGCCCAGCGCTGGACGCTAGCGGTGATGTTAAGAAACCTGGACGTCTGGCGAACTCTCCATCCTGACTCCAGCGTCTTCACTTTTGTGAGGCCTGAGGTCGGAGTGTCCAGAATTGGCCGCCTCTACATTTCAAAGGCGTACCTGCCCCACGTCCCGACGGCCTCTGTGCAGCAGGTGCCGTGCTCGGAGCACCGTCTGCTGTGGGCGCGGCTCGCGCTCAGTCGCAGTCCGTGTACTGGCATTTATTTTTTTTATAAATTCAGAGTTCATTCATTTTTTACAATTAAGGGGCAATTTAACGTAACCAATCTACCTACCCTTCACATCTTTGGGCTGTGGGGGCGAAACCCACGCAGACACGGGGAGAATGTGCAAACTCCACACACAGACAGTGACCCAGAGCCGGGATCGAACCTGAGACCTTGGCGCCATGAGGCAGCAGTGCTAACCACTGCGTCACCGTGCTGCCCCATGTACTGGCATTTTAACAACCTGCTGTTGGAGGATGAGCGGTTCCTGGGGTCGTTTCGTCACTTCTGGGCCGGCTGGAGAAGGAAGCGGGGGGTCCGTCAGTAGTTCCGTTCGCTGCTGACCAAGTCCCTCGTCTCAGATCTGGACCTTCCACAGGACGGCACGGAGGGCAGAGGGAAAATCAAAGGCCTTATCAGCCTGGGGGAGCTGACCAGGGCCCTCGACAGCCTGTCCAGGGGCAAGACCCCCGGGTTAAAGAGGCTGACCGTGGAGTTCTTCAGGCCGTCCTGGGGAACAACTCCGCGGGGGCCCTGGAGGAGTCTCGTGGCTGAGGAGGTGTCTCTTTCGTGGTGCAGGGCCATAGTTACACTGCTGACCAAAATAGAGGATATCTGCCTGGATAAGAACTGGTGCTCGGTCTCCCTCCTCAGCACGGACTACAATATCTTCACCAAGGCAATGTGTTTGCTCCTTGGCATTGTGCTGGACCACATGATCCACCCTGACCAGACCTACATGGTCCCCAGCTGCACAATCCATTACAATATCCATCTGGCCCAGGACCTGGTCCATCATTCCCAGAGGGCTGGTCGGTCAAACGCCTTCCTGTCCCTTGACCAGGAAAAGGTGTTCAACAAGGCGGATCATGATGATTTACTATTTGCGTGGAGCCTTTCCTGCACCTCCTTCTGAGGAGGTTGTCAGGGCTGGTTCTGCGCTTGTCAGGCATTGGGGTGGTCCTCTCGGATAACGCTGATGACGTGCCCCTCATGTTCACTGACCCTGCTGATCTGCGGAGGATGCGAGAGTACCAGGCTGTGTACTCTGCCGCATCTTCTGCTAGAATCGACTGGTCCATGGTAAGTGGACCCCCTCCAGAGGAGCTCAGGCCTTTCACCTGGAGCACGACTAGTATCCTCGACTTGGGAGTCCATCTTTGCCCGGCCGAGGAATCCTGGCCGGCAAACTGGCAGGAGCTGGGGACCAAGGTCACCTCTCACCTGGGACGCTGGACAGGACTGCTCCGAGGGCTGTCCTACAGGGGTCGAGTTCCCATTATAAACCAGCTGATAGCCTCCATGTTGTCCATGCTGGTCACTTTGACCCCTCCTCTTGATTTTGTCCCAAGAGAATGTTTATCGAGTTCTTCTGGGACTGCAGTGGGATGCTGCTGAGGTTCCGAGTATCCCGCTTAGGGGCACGGCCTGAATTGTGACGTCCAGCTCCTGTTCGTAGATCTGAGGGTCTTCGTTACCCTCTGAAGGCGCTGCCCGTCTTTTACCAGGACCTACTCAAAGCCTGATCGCCTCGCACCGCAGCTCCCCTCCGTCAGGAGTGGTGGCTGTCGTCAGGGAGCCGCTGCTCAGGAATTCGCACCTCCACCAATACCATTTCGAGTGGCTGGCAGAGGAGCGAGTTGTGGCTGTCGGGGTGACCAGGATCGGGGATGTGCTGGGTGGCGGAGGAGTGGGCTGGATGATACTCCATGAGTTAGCTCAACGTGCGGCGGTAGATGTCCGGCACGCGGCCAATGCCATCCAAGATCTCAAAACGGTCATTCTCTGACCCGATGTCACTCGGGGGTCTGGAGGATGTGCAGGTGTGCAGTGGTATCCCGTCTGTGTGAACCCCTGCCCGGACGGAATTCCACATTGGCCCCAAGCCCTGATACCTCCCTCGGGGGCTGATGCCCCACAATCCTAGCCGCCTCACGGAAATGCCCTCCGTGCCTTTTCGTGGAGGGGTTTCCTGTACGGGCTGCTGCTGCACACCCTTCACCTCCTTACCCTTGCCCATCATCCGGACACGCCATGGTGTGCCTTGTTGCCGTCTGGTGGTGGAGGTGCCCACTTAAGGTCCCTCTACGGAGGACTCCTCCCCCTCAATCTTGGGGACCTGACGTGGAGGGTGTTCCACGCAACAGTGCCATGTGACTGTCGTTGGCATCAGTTCGCTGACTCCCCTGAAGCCGGCCTTTTTTGCGGCCTTGCACAGTCCGTGGACCATGATTCTGTGAAATGTTTTCGGCTGCGCTCCCTTTTTAGTTTCCAATCAATCATTTAACCAAAGTTTTGTTTGCACTTCAGTCCCACGTTCCTAATGTCCGGGCACCTGGTGCGGAGAGGGGCGGGCAAGGAGGAGGACCTCATTGTGAACCTCCTCCTGGGTCTGGAGAAACTCCCTATAAACAGGTCCAGGCAATAAACGGGCAATTGAGGGGGGTCATCCTGCCCGACTGCCTGCCCCGCCTCCGTCATTTCATGCACAACCTTTCGTGTTCGGTGGGCACCGCAGGGTCTGGCGTGCTTTACAGATCCATTTGACCACATTTTTGAGTTGAGTTTTTAAAGCCTCCATTGCTCTTTATTTTAGTTTGGGCTGTGCCCCTATTAGGGGTGACCCCTTTTTGCTTTCTCCTTTATTTTCTTTACTTTTGTTTACTTGGTTAGGCTTCATGTGTCTGTAGGTGGCCACAGACTGTACCTGCTGCTGGCTCCTGCTGGTAGCTGCCACTGCCTGGAGGCCGTGTGCTTGTTTGTTGCCACCACTTCTACTTCTGAGGTTCCCGGTGGTGGACTGCCCTGCGGCCGGAGCTGCAAGCGGACTTGACTGAGCACCTTGATGGAGGCACTGGAACAATACCTTTGACTTTCCGCAGGGAACTGCGTAGGGGGGAGTACTTGAGCAGTTTGCTGCGGACAGGCTGTTGCAGACTATTGAAGATTTTGCTCGGCTGCTGGCTGTTTATTGTCTGCTGTGCATTTGTGTTTCTTTGTCCAACTGCACTGTTGGAGCTTTGTGTTTATACCGATGGCGAATGTCAATTATTAGTTATTGTGATGTCAGGTTTTATCCTTTTTGATGATATTGACTGTTTAATAAACACAATGGGCGGGGTTCTCTCAGGCCACGCTGGGCCGGAGAATCGGCGGGCCGAGCGCGAATCGTGCGACGCCACCTCGACGCCGGTCCGCCAATTCTCCGGTGAACAGAGAATCGGCGCCATTGGCGCCGGCACGGTTGGCGAGGTGCCGGTCGGAGCGGACCCCCCCCCCCCCGGCGATTCTCCACCCAGGATTGGCAAAGTGGCCGCTAAAGAAATCTGACTCCCGCCGGCCACGCGTGGTCTTACCCGGCGGGATCTCACCGCGCACACTTTTGGGGGCAGCCTGGTGGGGGGGTCCGACCCCAGGGGGGGCCTCCGCTTTGGCCTGGCCCGCGATGGGGGCCTACCGATCAGCCGGCCGGCCTCTCGGGCTGGGGCCTCTTTTGCTTCACTCTGGCGCCCAACGGCATGTCGTGTCGGGGCCGGCGCGGAGAAGGAATCCACCGCGCAGGCGTGCAATCGTGCCGGTCACAGCTCACATGCACAGACCCGCGGCGCACATTTGAGGCTGGTATTGGCAGCTGGAGCGCCGTCGGTCGTTCCAGTGCCGTGCTGGCCTCCTGAAGGGCTCAGAATCGCTGCTCCTGGGGCCTGTTGACGGGGTCGTCGTGAAACACAATGACGTTTACGACGACGTCAACACTTAGCCTCAGGATCAGAGAATCCCGTCCAATATTCCCAAGTGGATTCCCGTAGGTGGGTGGGCCATGTAGCCTATGGGAGTTATTGCCCAGCATCCCAATCAGATCGTGATGCCTGAACACTGCGGAAGCCAACACCACACCCCCAACAGCCAACATCCGAACACCCAGGGGCTGGGCCCCAGCAACAGGGACATTTTGGTGACCATAGGGTGGATGTGTGCACTGGGGAGTGAACCAGCTCCTGGTCCAGGTAACATTACGTGCGGGTGTCCAGGGCACAGGGTGTGGGTCCCAGTGACCAGGCCCCCCCCCCACGCTGCGGCCGGTTGTGCATGCATGGGGCGTGATGGATGGGGGGTGGGTGGGTGGTGGGTAAAGGGGGGCACTGGAGGGTCCGGGTGGAGGACACCGCTGGTTGTTAGTCTCACGCCCCCTCCCAATTCCTTGCAGGTATTACACGGCATGGATGATATCTTGGACCCCGTGGAGGCTGCCCTCATGGTACTGCTGGCAGGCCAGGCAGCCAGACCTGGCATCAGCATCGACAGAGGCTTGAGGCGGCGCCCATGTACAAGGCCCCACACCATGAAAACCTGGCTGACCATCAGGCCAGAGCGGGTCCCAGAGGAGGAGTCCAGCGACGGCCCAGAGTGTACAGGTGTCACTGGTCTTTCGAACAGATGATGGACAGCATGTGCCGCAGGAAGCTCCACCTCAACAGGGGACAGTACAGCACCTTGCGGACTTTGCGCCACGTGGAGGAGGAGGGTACCTGCTCCCGGTGGCCGTCAAGGTCACCACAACCCTGAGCTTTTGCATTGCGGGATCATTCCAGGGTACCTCCCAGGCTACAGCCCACAAGTGCATCCGTGAAGTCACGGACGCCCTGTTTTCCCAGGCAGCGAGCTATATAAATTTTGACATGGACCAGGCCCAACACGATGCCCGGGCAGCTGGATTCTCTGCCATTGACGGGTTGCCCCTGGTCCAGGGGCTAATAGATGGCACACATGTTGCCCTGCGCTCACTGGGCTGTCTGGGAGTGCCCTACATCAACAGGAAGGGTTCTACACCCAGAACAGTGGGCAGCACGGTAGCATTGTGGATAGCACAATCACTTCACAGCTCCAGGGTCCCAGGTTCGATTCTGGCTTGAGTCTGCACATCCTCCCCGTGTGTGCGTGGGTTTCCTCCGGGTGCTCCGGTTTCCTCCCATAGTCCAAAGATGTGCAGGTTAGGTGGATTGGCCATGATAAATTGACCTTAGTGTCCAAAATTGCCCTTAGTGTTGGGTGGGGTTGCTGGGTTATGGGGATGGGGTGGAGGTGTTGACCTTGGGTAGGGTGCTCTTTCCAAGAGCCAGTGCAGACTCGATGGGCCGAATGGCCTCCTTCTGCACTGTAAATTCTATGAATTCTATGAAACAGCTCATGTGTGACCAACACATGAAGATCATACACGCTTCCCGGGGAGTGTGCAAAACGGCTACATCCTGGGGCAGTCGGTCAACCCAGCCTCTTTGAGGACCACCCTAGGATGGCCTGCTGGCTCCTGGGAGATAAGGGGTACCTGATGCGGACCTGGCTAATGATGCCATATTGAGGTCAGTGATGAAGAGGAGACCCAGTACGACGGGGCCCATGTGGCCTCCCGGGCTATGATTGAGCGGTGCATCGGACTCCTCAAGATGTGGTTCCGATGCCTCAACCACTCTGATGGTGCCCCTGCAGTACACCCCCCGAGGGTCGCCCAATTTGTGGTGGTCTGCTGTGTCTTCCACAACCTGGCATAGCAGCAGGGCGCGTGCTGCAGGTGGAGGGGGAGGAAGATGTGTCCACGGACGAGCTCAGGGATAAACTGAAGGACCAGCCGGAAGCTGGAGGACACGCGGGAGCAGTGAGGGTCCAGAAAGCCCAGAGGGCCAGGGAGGCCCTCATCATCGCCCGTCTCACATCGGGCGTGGCCTCATCCGTCATTGCCCCTTTCCCCAACACCCCCCTATCCACCCTCCTCCCCCCATCAATAAGCCTTGCCCCCCCGCCATTCCACCCCCACCCCCCACCCCCAGCTAACCACCATTCCCCCTCCCCCCCCCCCCCCCCCCCCCACCCCAACCCCAGGGTCTGCGCCACATCACCCCCGGGTGCTGGGACTATCGGCACTGTCAGCAGGTCACTGTCGAGGGCAGGGGGGTGATGATAACCCGCAGAGAGCTGGGCGCTGGAGCTCCTCAATCTCTGCCATAGTCTGACCCCTGTCTGTCTGCTGAGTGCTCGCTCACACCCATCACCTGCACGCGGTGTGCCGGGAGTGGGGAGGGGGAGTCACATCCAGGACCTCCGTGTCCGGGGAGATGGGCATGGGATTGGTGCTTGGCCCGCATTGTGGAAGTAAGTGCCAGAGGAGTCATATTGGTAGAGCTGAACAATTTAAAATAATTTACAAGTCTCCCCTACTGCCCCAATGTTGCCGCCCCTATGGGAGGATCCCAGGCTCGCCACCTTAGCAGTGTTGGCCTCAGTGCCACTCATTGCTGGCACCATCGCATACGTCCGTAGTCCCTGGGACTCCCCCAATTGGCGATGGACCTATTAGAGTATCGCAATAGCAACGGGCAGCTCAGGCAGTTCCCACTTGCTACCACACTTAAAAGCCTTTTGGTTAAATTGCACCAGCCATACATAAAACACTCCGAGCATCTCGATTAGATTCCAGTCCGTAACTCTCTTCCAGGTATCTGATATTCTACAATTAATACACCCTGAACTCCTCAATTAGATTCCAGTCTGTAACTCACTCCCGGGCTATCTGTTATTCCATAGATAAACCCCCCTGAACCCCTCGATTAGATTCCAGTCTGTAACTCACTCCGGTATCTGTTATTCTATATATAAACCCCCCTGAACACCTCGATTAGATTCCAGTCTGTAACTCACTCCCGGGTCTCTGTTATTCTACATACAAACCACCCTGAACCGCTCGATTAGATTCCAGTCTGTAACTCACTCCCGGGTTTCTGTTATTCTATATATAAACCACCCCAAACTCCTCGATTAGATTCCAGTCTGTAACACACTCCCGGGTTTCTGTTATTCTATATATAAACCACCCTGAACCCCTCGATTAGATTCCAGTCTGTAACACACTCCCGGGTATCTGTTATTCTGTATATACACCATCCTGAACCCCTCGATTAGATTCCAGTCTGTAACTCACTCCCGGGTATCTGTTATTCTATATATAAACCACCCCGAACACCTCGATTAGATTCCAGTCTGTAACTCACTCCTGGGTATCTGTTATTCTATATATAAACCACCCGGAACCCCTCGATTAGATTCCAGTCTGTAACTCACTCCCGGGTATCTATTATTCAATATATAAACCACCCCGAACCCCTCGATCCGATTCCATTCTGTAACTCACTCCCGGGTATCTGTTATTCTATATATAAACCACCCGGAACCCCTCGATTAGATTTCAGTCTGTAACTCACTCCCGGGTATCTGTTATTCTATATATAAACCACCCCGAACCCCTCGATCAGATTCCATTCTATAACTCACCCACGGGTATTTGTTATTCTATATATAAACTGCCCTGAACCCCTCGATTAGATTCCAGTCTGTAACTCACTCTCGGGTATCTGTTATTCTATATATAAACCACCCTGAACCCCTCGATTAGATTCCAGTCTGTAACTCACTCCCGGGTATCTGTTATTCTTCAGATAAACCACCCCGAACCCCTCGCTTATATTCCAGTCTGTAACTTACTCCCGGGTATCTGTTATTCTATATATAAACCACCCCGAACCCCTCGGTTAGATTCCAGTCTGTAACTCACTCCCGGGTATCTGTTATTCTATATATAAACCACCCTGAACCCTTCGATTAGATTCCAGTCTGTAACTCACTCCCGGGTATCTGTTATTCTATATATAAACCATCCTGAATCCCTCGGTTAGATTCCAGTCTGTAACTCTCTCCCGGGGATCTACCATTTTATATATGAACCCCCTCCCCACCTCCAGTTGAACCCACGGGGCTGACTGCCTGCCCATTTGTTCCTCCCAGGCCTGTGACTTCCTCCTTTTCTGCGGCTACAATTTCTGCAACTCTTTTCGCTCTCTCGCTCTATCTCTCTCTCTCTCTGTGCTTCCCTCTCCCTCACCCCAAGCAGCTTGCTTCACCATTACGCGGCCCAGAAGTCACATCTCTGGGCACGTAACCACAAAGCGAGAGAGAGAGAGAGAGCGAAAGAGCGAGATACTGCATCACACGCGAAAGATATATAGCGAGTGAGAGATAGAGAGAGAGAGAGGTCGTGGCGAGATGTGGTGAATGTGTGACAGCGAACACGGGCCAGTGCGGAAGAAAGTGAACAAGAGTCTTGCAGAGGGGAGGCAGACATCAGGTGTCCGTCATTATTGTAGGCCTCACAATCGACCCTTTCCTGTTCCTCGGCACCAGCGAGGTGGTCTGACTGCGAGATGGTCCGGTAAGTCCCCCTCACTGTGTCTCCGTCTGTATGCCAGGCTGACGCACTCAGAGTGCAGGGGTATGGCCAAGGTTCCTGTGCACAATAACGGGTGGAATTTCAACATATCCTCCCCAAAGGCCGGAATCCCCAGGGATCTCCTCACTTTAGGGGACAGCAGTCCCTTTTGTGATTTCTGTATCTGTCCTGGGAGCGTTTGATGGGGACAGTGTAGAGGGAGCTTTACTCTGTATCTAACCCTGTGCTGTATCTGTCCTGGGAGTGTTTTATGGGGTCAGTGTAGAGGGAGCTTTACTCTGTATCTAACCCTGTGCTGTACCTGTCCTGGGAGTGTTTTATGGGGTCAGTGTAGAGGGAGCTTTACTCTGTATCTAACCCCGTGCTGTACCTGTCCTGGGAGTGTTTGATGGGGACAGTGTAGAGGGAGCTTTACTCTGTATCTAACCCCGTGCTGTATCTGTCCTGGGAGTGTTTGATGGGGACAGTGTAGAGGGAGCTTTACTCTGTATCTAACCCCGTGCTGTACCTGTCCTGGGTGTGTTTGATGGGGACAGTGTAGAGGGAGCTTTACTCTGTATCTAACCCCGTGCTGTACCTGTCCTGGGGTGTTTGATGGAGACAGTGTAGAGGGAGCTTTACTCTGTATCTAACCCTGTGCTGTACCTGTCCTGGGGTGTTTGATGGAGACAGTGTAGAGGGAGCTTTACTCTGTATCTAACCCCGTGCTGTACCTGTCCTGGGGTGTTTGATGGAGACAGTGTAGATGGGGCTTTTCTCTGCACCTCCCCTGATGCTGTACATTTCCTGCGAGTGTTTGATGGGGACGGTATGGAGGGTTGATTGTTTTCCTCGGGCAAGTCTCTGTGTTTGGGATACTTCACTCAGTTAGAAACCTGGGTGACAGAGAGTAGATGAGCCTCGTGCACCCTGTGTAATGAACCTGCTGGATTTTTTTTAATAAGAGAGGATCGATGAGGGTAATGTTATCGATGTGCTGTACACGGGTTGCAAATGACATTTCGATGCAGTGCTGCACAATAAACTTGTGAGAAATGTTATCGTTCCTGGAATAAAAGAGGCAGGTGCAAGATGGATACGGATTTGAAATGAAATGAAAATTGCTTATTTTCACAAGTAGGCTTCAATGAAGTTACTGTGAAAAGCCCCTAGTCACCACATTCCGGTGCCTGTTCGGGGAGGCTGGTACGGGAATTGAACCATGCTGCTGGCCTGCCTTGGTCTGCTTTCAAAGCCAGCTCTTTAGCCCTGTGCTAAACCAGCCCCTAATTGAGTGGCTGGAGCCAGAGAGCAATGGTTAATGGATGTTATTTTTTCAGTCTGGAGCGGGATTTGTAGTGGTGTTCCCCAGGGGTCAGTGTTTGCTCTTTCCGATATATATACATATAATAACAACCTAGAACTTGGTCCACTGGGCACAGCTTCAAATTTGCAGGTGACACAAAACTTGGAAGCTTTGCAGGCAGTGAGGAGGACGATGTAGGACTTCAAAAAGGACACAGTCAAGTTGGTGAATTGAGCGGGCAGGTGGCAGACGAAGGTCAATGCGGGGAAATGTGAAGCAATTCATTTTGCGGGAAGTCATAAGAAGGAACAGAAGATACGGAGAGACAGATAGAGAGACAGAGAGAGATAGGAACAGAGAGAGGTTGAGATAGAGAGTTAGACTCAGAGACAGAGAGAGAGTGAGAGAGTGAGACAGAGTGAAAGAGAGGGACAGAGAATTATAAAATCATAGAATCATAGGATTTACGATGCAGAAGGAGGACATTCGGCCCATTGAGTCTACACCAGCCCATTAATGAGCGCCCTACTTTTATTTATAAATTCAGAGTACCCAATTAATTTTTCCAATTCAGGGGAAATTTAGCCTGGCCAATCCACCTACCCTGCATATCTTTGGGTTGTGGGGCAAAACCCACGCAAACACAGGGAGAATGTGCAAACTCCACACAGAGCTGGGATCGAACCTGTGACCGCGGTACCGTGAGGCAGCAGGGCTAACCACTGCGCCACCGTGCTGCCCTCTGCGCACCCTACTTAGGTGCACACCTCCGCCCTATCCCCGTGACTAGTAACCCCACCTAACCTTTGGACACTAAGGGGTAATTTAGCACGGCCAATCCACCTAACGCGCACACCTTTGGACTGTGGGAGAAAACCGGAGCCCCCAGAGGAAACCCACGCAGACACGAGGAGAACGTGCAGACTCCGCACAGACAGTGAGCCAGGCCGGGATTCGAACCCTGTCCATGGCGCTGTGAAGCAACATGAGGATCTCTAGCACTGCTACTGTCAGGGAGGTGTTATTACAGCGTGACGTGTTTCCATAGCAGTTCCCACTGTAAACGTGGACATCAGCAACAATAATAGGAAGGCATCAACATTAAATGAAAGCAAGGTGTTGAAGACAGGAAGTCCACATCCCCCTCCTTTTTCCCCACAACCCTGCAATTTGTTTCCCTTCCAGTATCTCTCCAATTCCCCTTGTGAGCGTTTCCATTGAATCTGCTTCCACTGAGCTTTCAGGCAGTGCCTTACAGATCACAACAACTCGCTGTGTTAAAATAATTCTTCTCATCTCCTCTTCGGGTTTATTCACCAATCTCTCCAATCTGTGTCCCCTCTGGTTACCGACCTCTTGCCACTGGAAACACATTCTCCTTATTTACTCTATTGAAACCCCCTCTTGATTGTGGATGCCTCAATTAAATCTCCCCTTGAATCGTATCTGCTCTAAGGAGAATGTGTCCAGCTTCTCCAGATTAACTGAGGTCCCCTCATCACTGCAACTGAATTGAGAAATCTTCTCCAAATCATCATTGTCGGGCCCAGAATTGGACACAAAGTCCAACTGGGGCACTGCCAATGAGTTAAATAGTTTCAGCAGATCTGCATCTGCATCTCACCAAAATCCACACACTTCTCGGACGTTACGGGCAGACCCTTCTGCACTGTAGGAATTAAATCCCCACTCAATGTCCATCACCCCCACCCAGTGTCCACCATCCCCATACAGTGCCCACCATCCCCCACCCAGAGTCCACCATCCCCCACCCAGTGTCCACCATCCCCATACAGTGCCCACCATCCCCCACCCAGAGTCCACCATCCCCCACCCAGTGTTCCCCATCCCCCACCCAGTGTCCACCATCCACCATCCAGTGCCCCCCACCCCCCACCCAGTGTTCCCCATCCCCTATCCAGTGTCCACCATCCTTCATCCAGATTCCACCATCCCCCACCCAGTGTCCACCATCCACCATCCAAATTCCACCATCCGCCATCCAGTGTTCCCCATCCACCATCCAGTGTCCACCATCCAGTGTCCACCACCCCCACCCAGTGTCCACCATCCAGTGTCCACCACCCCCCACCCAGTGTCCACCATCCAGTGCCCCCCACCCCCCACCCAGTGTTCCCCATCCCCTATCCAGTGTCCACCATCCTTCATCCAGATTCCACCATCCCCCATCCAGTGTCCACCATCCACCATCCAAATTCCACCATCCGCAATCCAGTGTTCCCCATCCACCATCCAGTGTCCACCATCCAGTGTCCACCACCCCCACCCAGTGTCCACCATCCAGTGTCCACCACCCCCCACCCAGTGTAACCCATCCCACATCCAGTGTCCACCATCCCCCATCGAGTGTTCCCCATCCCCATCCAGTGATCACCACCCCCCACCCAGTGTAAACCATCCCACATCCAGTGTCCACCACCCCCACCCAGTGCCCACCATCCCCATCCAGTGTTCCCCATCCCCATCCAGTGTTCCCCATCCCGATCCAGTGTCCACCATCCACCATCCAGTGTCCACCATCCAGTGTCCACCATCCCCCATCTAGTGTTCCCCATCCCCCATCCAGTGTTCCCCATCCCGATCCAGTGTCCACCATCCCCATCCAGTGTTCCCCATCCCCCATTCAGTGTTCCCCATCCTGATCCAGTGTCCACCATCCCCCATCTAGTGTTCCCCATCCCCCATTCAGTGTCCCCCATCCAGTGTTCCCCATCCCCCATCCAGTGTTCCCCATCCCCATCTAGTGTTCCCCATCCCCCATCCAGTGTTCCCCATCCCGATCCAGTGTCCACCATCCACCATCCAGTGTTCCCCATCCCCCATCCAGTGTTCCCCATCCCCCATCCAGTGTTCCCCATCCCCCATCCAGTGTTCCCCATCCCCCATCCAGTGTTCCCCATCCCCCATCCAGTGTTCCCCATCCCCCATCCAGTGTTCCCCATCCCCCATCCAGTGTCTACAATGCCCCATCCAGAGAGTGAGTGAGAGATAGCCAGACAGAGGACAGAGAGAGACAGAAAGTGAAAGAGAGACAGAAAGTGAAAGAGAGACAGAAAGTGAAAGAGAGACAGAAAGTGAAAGAGAGACAGAAAGTGAAAGAGAGACAGAAAGTGAAAGAGAGACAGAGGGCTGGATTCTCCGCAGCCCTGCGCCGAAATCGCGCTTGGCTCGGGTGCGGAGAATCAAATTTCCCGATGGAATCAGGCCCGATGCCGCTGCGGTGATTCTACGGGCTGCAAATATCCACGCATTCGTGAATTACGCTGTGCGGCTGGCGGGCCATTGTTAGAAGCCCGCCCATCGAACCTCCGCTTCGACCGGCTGAGTTCCCAACAGCGTGGAACTAACATGGTATGGATGGTCGGGACTCTCGTGTGGCAGCTGCGGACTCAGCCCACGGCCGCCCTGGTGGGGGTCGGGGAGATCTGGCACCATGGGGGCCTTATGGGTGGCTGGGGGAGACATAGGGCCGGAGGAATCCTCGGGCGCACAGCCGATCGGTGGGGCCTAGTTTCTTTGTGTGGGCCCGCGGTCCGAGTCCGCCATGGCGCTCAGCGTGGCCACCTCCGTGCACATGTGCGGACTCAGAACCGAAGTGCGGGGGCCCGTTTCCGCAGCCAAAGCTCCGTGAATCACTCCGGGTCCCTGCTAGCCCCCTGAAGGTAGGTGAATCGGCTGGGAATTTTTTCAGGAAACTCGGGAGTGCAACGCCGGCGTTGGGACATAGCCCCATTTTGGGAGAATCCAGACCAGCGAGAAGAGAGACAGGGGTCACGATTCTCCGGAAAATGTTTAAGGTGTGCTAGCGAGTGGGAATTGCCAGGAGCTTCCCGGCGCTCGGCCCAGCGAGGCCGGCAGTGTTATTCAACATTAATTGGTGCACTTAACAAGGCCTCACGGGCTTCTCGCCCTGAAAGCCGGCTCGCCAGTTGATTTGCCGGCACTGGCCCCCCCCCCCGCTAACAAGGTCGAGCAGCACTGAAGCAGCATTCGCACAGCCAGCCCCAGCCAGCTCACAGCAATGAGACCGGCCCCAAGATTCGGGGACACTGACCGAGGGAGGCTCCTGGACGCGGTGAAGGCCAGGAAGGATTCTGTTCCCCCAAGGGTCCTGGAGGGCGAGCCATCGGGCAGCCAATGCCGCCTGGGATGAGGTGGCAGCAGCTGTGAGCTCGGGAGGTGTGACCAGGAAGACTGGCCTTCAGTGTCAGAAACAGGTCAACGGCCTACACCGGGCAGCACGAGTGAATAGACACCGACGCCCCTTGCCACCCCCCCCCCCCCCCCCCCCCCCCCCACAAGGGCGCATCCCACCAAGCGACGCCCAACCCTTCCTACACCCCCTACTCCTTCAGCACTCCCTCCACCACAACCCTCCCTTCACCCCACAACTGGGAACCTCACATATGGCTAATGATGCCCTCTCTGAGTCCCCTCAGGAAAAGCTCTCCCACGATCGGCGGGAGAGGGCCCAGACTGGCGGAGGGGTGCTGGACTTGAGAATCCGCACCTCCTTCGAGGAAGGGACCCTGGAGGTGACTGGTGTGGCCCAGGACAGGAAGGTCACCCACCCGGAGGCTGGCGGACGCCGCAGAGGTGAGGAACCCCCGGGCTCCACCCGGAGGACCAGTCAAACGTGAGTGTCCTTCCGACACTCGGAAGAGTTGCCTTCCGAACTGACCATCCCTCCCCCTGACCACATGTCATTCTCCCGCAGGTCCTCCAGCCAACAAAGCCGGCCCATCGCGAGCGGCCCCTTCCCCTTTTGCGGCACAGCTGTCATCCCCACCCTCCACCAGTGCGAATACATACATCTCAGTGGGAAACATTAGTGGACAGGCTCCAGGGGCACAATCTGGTGAGCACCACACTGCTGCTGATGTACATCAGGTGGAGGCAGGGTCCCTCCAGGCGAGGCAGCAGTCAGGGAGGGCTGCTGGATCCCAGGGCCCAGCTGGGTCCCAGCCTGATGCTGAGCCTGTGGAACAGGGTTACTCGGGGCTGGTGGAGATGATGGGGAGTGGCCGGGACTTTCAGAGGGAGAAGTCAGCGACACTCCAGCAAGTCCATAGCCGCTTGGAGGAGTCCCAGAGGCTACAGGTGCAGGAGATATCGCCAGCAATGCGTGGCACCGTGACCAACACAGCTAGGGTGGCGACCGCAATGGAGAGCCTGGTGCACAGTGTCAGCACCATTAGTGAAGTTGGTGACGGCCACGGCTGAGGGTCTCGGCAGAATATCTGCCTCGCTGGGGGATGTCACCCAGTACCAGGCCGACCTTGATGAGGTTCTGCGGGACATGTCCCGCTCTCAGATGGGAATAGCCGAGGCACTGCGGAGCTTGTCCCAGTAGCAGGTGGGCATTGTTAAGGCGCTGTGGAGCTTGTCCCAGTCACTGAGGAGCATCGCTGAAGGCGTCGACACAATGGCGCTGACCATGAGGAGCCGCCAGGGCTGGCAGAGCCAGGTGATGCAGGGGCAGCCGGGGCTCGTACCCGCTACCCCTCTGTCCCAAGGCAGACCCGAGGGCCCTACGGCCACCCACCAGGAAGAGGAATCGCGGAGTGCCAATCGGGACCCATCCCATGGGGTGGCGATGGTGGCCACCAGCTCCCCTGAGTTCCCCCTCCTGATGAGGCTGTGTCTCGCAGCCAGCACACGGGACAGGGTGGCACGGCTGTGCATGTGCCAACAACAAGACAGTAAAAGTTCAGGGCTGCTGCGTGTGTGTGGTGTCGCCTCCCGCTGTGTTCAGGTACAGTGTCCAGGCATCACGGTCTGATTGGGATGCTAGGCAATGACTCCCACATGGCCCGCCCAGCCACGGCAATCCACTTGGGTTGTGTGAAGTGCTCACTTAACCACGATTGTCAATACCCTATTAGCGATGGCCTTCATACGCACAGCCAGAGGCCTCAGCAGTCGGTGGTCCGGGGGCAGACAGGCAGGGGCAAGGGCTGCCCAGAACGGGTACACGCGATCCAGCGTTTGGCATGGTGGTGTAGCAAGTGGTTGCCCCCTGGTTGCCCCCCAGTGTCGCCCCCACCCTCCCATGGCAGCCCAACCCTGCTGAGGGTCCCCTCACCCTCAGCCGAGGGCCCCCCCCCTCCCCCAGCTGATGGTCCCCACCCCCCCACTGAGTACAGGAGCAGCATGCCCTGCGCCCCAGGTCTCTTCGCCTGTGAGCAAAGATGGCTGCTCACCTCCTCGGCTCCCCATGGAAACCCTTCCGCCAGGATCATGTTTCACAAAAGGAGGACAGCACGGTGGCACAGTGGTTAGCTTTGCTGCCTACGGCGCTGAGGACCCGGGTTCGAATCCCGGCTCTGGGTCACTGTCCGTGAGGAGTTTGCACATTCTCCCCGTGTCTGTGTGGGTTTCACCCCCACAACCCAAAAGATGTGCAGGGAAGGTGGATTGGCCACGCTAAATTGCCCCTTAATAGGAAAATATAATTGGGTACTATGGGCGCGATTCTCCGCTCCCCACGCCGGGTGGGAGAATCGCGGGAGGGCCGGGCTAATCACGACACGCCGCCCTGGCACCGCCCGCGATTCTTCCACCACCACCCCCCCCCCCCCCCCCCCCCGGCTCGGAGAATCAGCGCTCGCCGTTTTTCCTGACGACCTGCGATTCTCCGGCCCGAATGGGCCGAGCGGCCTGACGTTCCCGACCTGTTCACACCGGAGGCAACCACACCTGGTTGCTGCTGGCGTGAACATGGCGCCAAAGGCTCGTTTGTGGCTTGTGGGCAGCGGAGAGGGGAGTGAGCACCACGGCCGTGCTTGGGAGGGGACTGGATGACGATCGGTGCCCACCGATCGTTGGGCCGGCGACTAGAAGAGACGCACTTTTTCCCCTCCGCCGCCCCGCAAGATCAAGCCGCCACGTCTTGCGGGGCAGCGGAGGGGAAGACGGCAACCGCGCATGCGCGGCTGAAGTCATTAGGCGCCAGCTTCAAGGCCCGCAGGCCGAGATTTACTCCACACTGCTCCTAGCCCCCTGGGGGGGGGGGTGTGGGGGTGTGAATAGGGTGCGAGGAGCGGCCTCCGACGCCGTCGTGAAATTTGACCGAGTTCACGACGGCCTTCCCGATGCCGCGCGGGAGCGGAGAATCGCGCCCTATGTTTGTCAAAAGCAGCACTAATCAGCGTCAGCGTGAGCACTTGCTGGGGAGGCTGCTGAATGACGGGAGGCTGTTGGCTATGGGGTGGCTCCCATTAATTGTATGGAAACGGGGATTAAGTGGTGATAATTGGTTTCTCGCCACACTATGGCGGGATACCATTTCGCCTATGGGAGTGGGTCGGCTACATTGCAAACTGTTTGGTGCCTGGCCCGGTTCCTGTTTTTGGCCTCTCCTGCTATTCACTGGCCTCGTTTTGCTTGAACGAGAGTGTAACGAGGCCAGAACATCGCACCCAGAGAATGAAAGAAAGAGACATGGGGCGGAATTCTCGGTTTCTGAGACTAAGGGCGAAATTCTCCGCAACGTCCAACGCCGGAGTGAAACCCGGAGTGTTTCACTCCGGCATCGGAGGCCGCTCCTCGCCCCCTATTCTCCCCACCCCCAGGGGGCTAGGAGCGGCGTTGCGGAAAACTCGGCCGTCGGGCTTTGCCGCTTGCGTCAAACGGCGCCCCGAGAATGACACGGCCGGCGGCGCCTAAGTGACGTCAGCCGCGCATGCGCGGTTGCCGTCTTACCCTCCGCTGCCCCGCAAGACGTGGCGGCTTGATCTTGCGGGGCGGCGGAGGAGAAAGAGTATGTCGTTTACAGATGCCGGCCGACGATCGGTGGGCACCGATCGCGGGCCAGACACCTCCCGAGCATGCCCGTGGTGCTCGATCCCCTCTCTGTCCTCCACAGGCCCCACACTTACCTGTCGCGCGCTGTTCATGCCGGCAGCGACCAGGTGTGGTTGCCGCCGGCGTGAACCCATCAGGGTCGTCAGGCCGCTCGGCCCATCCGGGCTGGAGAATCGCCGGTCGCCGGGAAACGCGACATGCCATTTGGGGGGGGGGGGGGCGGAGAGAATCGTGGGGGTTGCCAGAGCGGCCCTCCCGCGATTCTCCCACCCGGCGTGGGGAGCGGAGAATCGCACCCTCAGTGTTGATGCCAACTGAGAATCTGTGGACTTTTACGACAGACAAGCGGTGCAGCACCTGGACCGATTCCGTTACCGTTAAGGGGTCAGCACCGCTGCCGTGTGGAACATAATCGATTCTACTGAAAAACGGTGCGGGATTCGCCGGGTCTGTGATTGGCACTCGGGAGGCTGACTAACTGCAGCCGCATATACACATTATGCTCCCCACACACACTTAGCCCACACAATCCACTGGTTGTGCTGGACTGTGCCCATACAGCTGATGGGGCATCTGGGGCAGAGGGTACCCAGTGGTACCCAGTGCCCTGAGGGGACACCTATACGACCAGCGGCACTAGGCTCACAGAGACATGCGCAGCTGCATGGCTGCTTTGCCGGCTGCGGCAATGGTTCCGTGCCCGTCCTGGACCCCACTGCCCACCTCCTGGCCACGCCACGCACTCCCCCAGCCCTGGCGGAAGCCCCCCGGCCAGCGGCACAACTGTCAGCAAACTATGACGGTGTTGGACACATTCCCTACCCCTTTCTCTCCCTCAGCAGCCACCACACTGGTTGATGATTTTTAAAAGCACAAGCGAACCACGCTGTTGGTAACTAGGCCCATCGGAGGCCCTGGAGAATACCGGGTAAGGCCCGTTAATGATATGTAAACGGTGCCTTCTGTAAATGCGGAGTGAAACTCATTGACGCCATTTTCGAGGTGACGAAGAATTGTGATTTGCCGTCTGATGCACCATCAATTGGACTCGAGTCGTAGAGAGGTTCCAAACAACAGGCTTTAATATTCTAGATGTGTGCCCGGCAGTGGTCGTACAGAGAAAGGCCGACTGCCAGCTGGTACGAGTTCTTATACCCCGTCTTGTAGGCGGAGCTACCAACCTCTCAGCCAATTGGCGGGGAGTCACATGACTAGCCACAGCCAATTGGCAGAGAGGCACATGACTTGCCTGGGCCAATGAGCAGCGAGTCTGCTGTACCAATGGCAGCTTGGTTCTAAGCTAATGTGATCTCCCTAGTCATACTACCACAGCGTCAAATCGGCGCCTACAACAATTTTACCGTTGGAAGCTATTCCCCGCCAAATCGCATTTCCCGATTTTGGCGACGGCTAACGGAGAATCCCGCCCGGAGAGTGAGAGAGAGAGAGACGGTGAGATGGAGAAAGAGAGAGACAGAAGGAGAGAGAGGGAGACAAGGACAGAGAGAGAGACAGAGACAGAGGGAGAGAGAGACAGAACAAGAGATAGAGAGAGAGAGTGGGAGACACACAAAGAGGGAGACAGAGAGGGAGAGAGAGAGAGAGAGAGAGAGAGATGTAGAGAGAGAGAGAGAGAGAGAGAGCACGGAAAAAGTTGACGAGAATGCGTCTGGGGAAGAGGAACATCAGCTATGTGGGAAGATTGGGGAAAATCGGGGCCTGTTCTCCCTGGGGAAGAGAGAAGGCCAAGACGTGATTTGATCGAGGGGTTCCAAATCGGCAGGAGTGTCTTGGACAGAGTCGGGAGAGAGGAATGTGTTCCCATTGAATGTTGCGGGGCTGCGATGGGGGTGGGGAAGCAGCGAGAGCGAGAGGAGGCCACAGATTCGAGGGGGATCGGTGAAATATGCAATGGGGAGAGGGGCTGAAGAGAATCTTTTTCACACAATGAGTGGTCAGGGTGCGGAATGAGCTGTGTGTGAGTGTGGAGGAGGCTGGATCGATAAAGGAATTTGTTTGAGAAGGGGTGAGACTGTCATCTGGAGAAAGGGTTGTGTCGGGGGTAGGGAGGGTGTGGGGTTAGGAGATGGAGGATTGAGGTTGGCGGGGCAGTAGCGACAGAGTTCTGGCACAATGTGATGGTGAAGCTACAGTTTCATGATCCTAGGGTAGGCCAAAAGGTCAAAAGGCACGGCCCGGAACCAGAGAGCAGTGTTTTCTGGAGGTCGGTTAACCTTCCTCATTCCGTGTTTCCTCAGGTGGTTCCACCGCGAGATTAGTGGCAACGATGCCGAGAAGCTGTTGAAGGCGCGAGGTGTACACGGGAGCTTCCTGGCTCGGCCTAGTAGGCAGAACCCAGGCGACTTCTCGCTCTCAATACGGTGAGTAAAACCCCTCCTACTGTCCCTCACCCCCTGCAGATGCTTCAGCCTCCTGAACCCGTCTGCCCTCTGCCCTAACCAGACCCCGATAAAACCCTCCCTATCTCTGTAACCTCCTCCAGCCCCTACAACCCTCCCTGTCTCGGTAACCTCCTCCAAACCATCCACCCTCCCAATTTCTGTAACCTCCTCCAGCCCCTACAAACCTCCCTATCTCTGTAACCTGCTCCAGCCCCTACACCCCTCCCTATCTCTGTAACCTCCTCCAGCCCCTACCCCCTCCCTATCTCTGTAACCTCCTCCAGCCCCTACACCACTCCCTATCTCTGTAACCTCCTCCAGCCCCTACACCCCTCCCTATCTCTGTAACCTCCTCCAGCCCCTACACCCCTCCCTATCTCTGTAACCTCCTCCAGCCCCTACACCCTCCCTATCTCTGCAACCTCCTCCAGCCCCTACACCCCTCCCTATCTCTGTAACCTGCTCCAGCCCCCACAACATTCCCTCTCTCTGTAACCTCCTCCAGTCCCAATAACCCTCCCTATGTCTGTTACCTTCTTAGGTTCTGCAACCCTTCATATCTTTTTAGCCTTCAACAGCCCCTACTCCCCTCCCTATCTCTGGAACCGTCTCCAGCCCGTAAAACCCTCCCTATCTCTGTAACCTCCTCCAGCCCCTACACCCCTCCCTATCTCTGTAACCTCCTCCAGCCCCTGCAACATTCCCTTTCTCTGTAACCTCCACCAGCCCCGACAACATTCCCTATCTCTGTAACCTCCTCCAGCCCCGACAATTCACCCTATCTCGATAACCTCCTCCAGCCACAACATGCCTCCCTATGTCAATAACCTCCTCAGTCTTAAGAAAAGTCCCTATCCATGTCAACACCCTTAGCCCTCCAAAAACCTCCCTATTTTTATAACCTTATCCAATCACAAAAATTCACCCAATCTCTGTAACCTCCTCCAGCCCGACAATTCTCCCTATCTCTCGAACCACCTTTAGTCCCGACAACCCTACCTATCTGTGTAATCTCTTCCAACCTCTTAAATCATCCATATCTCTGTAACCTTCTCCAGCCCCTACACCCCTCCCTATCTCTGTAACTTTCTCCAGCCCCTACACCCCTCCCTATCTCTGTAACCTTCTCCAGCCCCTATACCCCTCCCTATCTCTGAACCTTCTCCAGCACTACACACCTCCCTATCTCTGAAACCTGCTCCAGTCCATACACCCCTCCCTATCTCTGCAACCTCCTCCAGCTCCTACACCCCTCCCTATCTCTGTAACCTCCTCCAGCCCCTACAACCCCCCATCTCTGTAACCTTCTCCAGCCCCTACACCCCTCCCTATCTCTGTAACCTTCTCCAGCCCCTACACCCCTCCCTATCTCTGTAACCTCCTCCAGCCCCTACACCCCTCCCTATCTCTGTAACCTGCCCCAGTCCCTACACCCCTCCCTATCTCTGTAACCTCCTCCAGCCCGACAATTCTCCCTATCTCTCGAACCACCTTTATGGGCAGCACGGTAGCATAGTGGTTAGCACAATTTCTTCACAGCTCCAGGGTCCCAGGTTCGATTCCGGCTTGGATCACTGTCTGTGCGGAGTCTGCACATCCTCCCCGTGTGTGCGTGGGTTTCCTCCGGGTGCTCCGGTTTTCTCCCACAGTCCAAAGATGTGCAGGTTAGGTGGATTGGCCATGATAAATTGCCCTTAGTGTCCAAAATTGTCCTTAGTGTTGGGTGGGGTTACTGGGTTATGGGGACAGCGTGAAGGTGTTGACCTTGGTTAGGGTGCTCTTTCCAAGAGCCGGTGCAGACTCGATGGGCCGAATGGCCTCCTTCTGCACTGTAAATTCTATGATAATCTCTGTAACCTCCTCCAGACCCACAACATTCCCTCTTCCTGAAACCTCCCCAGCCATGAACCATCCCTAAATCTGTAACCTCCTCCATCCCTCTACAACCCTCTATGTACCATCCTCCAGTCCCTATAACATCCCTATCTCTGTAACCTCCTCCAGCCCCAACAACCCAACTATCTCCATAATCTCTTCCAACCTCTTAAATCATCCCTGTCTCTGTAACCTCTTAAAGCCCAGACAACCTTCACTCTCTCTGTAACCTAACTCAGCCCCCTACACCGCTCCCTATCTCTGTAACCTCTTCCAGCGAAGACATCCCTCACTATCTCTCTAACCTCCTCCAGCCTCAACAACTCTCTCCATCTCTGGATCCTCCTCCAGCCCGACAACCCTACATATCTCTGTAATCTCCTCCAGAACCTACAACCCACCCTACTTCTGACATCAATTTCAGTTGAAACAACTTTCCCTATCTCTGTAACCTCCTCAAGCTCGAAAACCCTCCCTATCCCTATAATCTTCTCCCGACCCCGAAAGCCCACAATATCTCTGTAGCCTCCTCCAGCCCCTACAACCATCCCTGTTTCTGTAACTTCCTCAAGCTCTGAAAGCCCTCCCTATTTCTTTAACCTCCTCTCCTCAAGCACTTACAACCCTCCCTATCTCTGTAACATCCTCCAACCCCCTACACCCCTCCCTATCTCTGTAACCTCCTCCAGCCCCCACACCCCTCCCTATCTCTGTAACCTCCTCCAGCCCCCTACACCCCTCCCTATCTCTGTAACCTCATCCAGACCCCACACCTTCCCTATCTCTGTAACCTCCTCCAGTCCCAATAACCCTCCCTATGTCTGTTACCTTCTTAGGTTCTGCAACCCTTCATATCTTTTTAGCCTTCAACAGCCACTACTCCCCTCCCTATCTCTGGAACCGTCTCCAGCCCGTAAAACCCTTCCTATCTCTAACCTTCACCAGCCACTATAACCGTCCCTATCTCTGTAACCTCCTTCAGCCCCAACAATCCTCCCTATCTCTGCAACCGCCTCCAGCCCCCACAAACCTCCCTATCCCTGCAACCTCCTCCAGCAGTGACAACCCTCCCTATCTCTGCAACCTCCTCCAACCCCTACAACCCTCCCTATCTCTGTAACCTCCTCCAGCCCCTACACCCCTCCCTATCTCTGTAACCTCCTCCTGCCCCTCCAACCCTCCCTATCTCTGTAACCTCCTCCAGCCCCAACAACACTCCCTATCTCTGTAACCCCCTTCAGCCCCAACAACCCTCCCTATCTCTGTAACCTCCTCCAGCCCCAACACCCCTCCCTATCTCTGTAACCTCCTCCAGCCCCAACAACACTCCCTATCTCTGTAACCTCCTTCAGCCCCAACAACCATCCCTATCTCTGTAACCTCCTTCAGCCCCAACAACCCTCCCTATCTCTGTAACCTCCTCCAGCCCCAACACCCCTCCCTATCTCTGTAACCTCCTCCAGCCCTTCTCCCCTCCCTATTTCTGTAACCTCCTTCAGCCCCCACAACCCTCCCTCTGTCTGCAACTTTCTCCAGCAGCGACAACCCTCCCTATCTCGGTAACCTCCTCCAGCCCCTAAAACTCTTCCTATCTCTGTAACCTTCACCAGCCCCTACACCCCTTTCTATCTCTGTAACCTCCTCCAACCCATACACCCCTCCCTATCTTTGTAACCTCCTCCAGCCCCTCCACCCCTTCCGATCTCTGTAACCTCCTCCAGCCCCTACAACACTCCCTATCTCTGCAACCTCCTCCAGCCCATACAACCCTCCCTATCTCTGCAACCTCCTCCAGCCCATACAACACTCCCTATCTCTGCAACCTCCTCCAGCCCATACAACCCTCCCTATCTCTGTAACCTCCTCCAGCCCATACAACCCTCCCTATCTCTGTAACCTCCTCCAGCGCTTACACCCCTCCCTATCTTTGTCACCTCCTCCAGCCCCTCCACCCCTTCCGATCTCTGTAACCTCCTCCAGCCCCTACAACACTCCCTATCTCTGCAACCTCCTCCAGCCCCTCCAACCCTCCCTATCTCTGCAACCTCCTCCAGCCCCTACACCCCTCCCTATCTCTGTAACCTCCTCCAGCCCCTACACCCTCCCTATCTCTGCAACCTCCTCCAGCCCCTACACCCCTCCCTATCTCTGTAACCTGCTCCAGCCCCCACAACATTCCCTCTCTCTGTAACCTCCTCCAGTCCCAATAACCCTCCCTATGTCTGTTACCTTCTTAGGTTCTGCAACCCTTCATATCTTTTTAGCCTTCAACAGCCCCTACTCCCCTCCCTATCTCTGGAACCGTCTCCAGCCCGTAAAACCCTCCCTATCTCTGTAACCTCCTCCAGCCCCTACACCCCTCCCTATCTCTGTAACCTCCTCCAGCCCCTGCAACATTCCCTTTCTCTGTAACCTCCACCAGCCCCGACAACATTCCTATCTCTGTAACCTCCTCCGGCCCCGACAATTCACCCTATCTCGATAACCTCCTCCAGCCACAACATGCCTCCCTATGTCAATAACCTCCTCAGTCTTAAGAAAAGTCCCTATCCATGTCAACACCCTTAGCCCTCCAAAAACCTCCCTATTTTTATAACCTTATCCAATCACAAAAATTCACCCAATCTCTGTAACCTCCTCCAGCCCGACAATTCTCCCTATCTCTCGAACCACCTTTAGTCCCGACAACCCTACCTATCTGTGTAATCTCTTCCAACCTCTTAAATCATCCATATCTCTGTAACCTTCTCCAGCCCCTACACCCCTCCCTATCTCTGTAACCTTCTCCAGCCCCTACACCCCTCCCTATCTCTGTAACCTTCTCCAGCCCCTATACCCCTCCCTATCTCTGAACCTTCTCCAGCTCTACACACCTCCCTATCTCTGAAACCTGCTCCAGTCCATACACCCCTCCCTATCTCTGCAACCTCCTCCAGCCCCTACACCCCTCCCTATCTCTGTAACCTCCTCCAGCCCCTACAACCCCCCATCTCTGTAACCTTCTCCAGCCCCTACACCCCTCCCTATCTCTGTAACCTTCTCCAGCCCCTACACCCCTCCCTATCTCTGTAACCTCCTCCAGCCCCTACACCCCTCCCTATCTCTGTAACCTGCCCCAGTCCCTACACCCCTCCCTATCTCTGTAACCTCCTCCAGCCCGACAATTCTCCCTATCTCTCGAACCACCTTTATGGGCAGCACGGTAGCATAGTGGTTAGCACAATTTCTTCACAGCTCCAGGGTCCCAGGTTCGATTCCGGCTTGGATCACTGTCTGTGCGGAGTCTGCACATCCTCCCCGTGTGTGCGTGGGTTTCCTCCGGGTGCTCCGGTTTTCTCCCACAGTCCAAAGATGTGCAGGTTAGGTGGATTGGCCATGATAAATTGCCCTTAGTGTCCAAAATTGTCCTTAGTGTTGGGTGGGGTTACTGGGTTATGGGGACAGCGTGAAGGTGTTGACCTTGGTTAGGGTGCTCTTTCCAAGAGCCGGTGCAGACTCGATGGGCCGAATGGCCTCCTTCTGCACTGTAAATTCTATGATAATCTCTGTAACCTCCTCCAGACCCACAACATTCCCTCTTCCTGAAACCTCCCCAGCCATGAACCATCCCTAAATCTGTAACCTCCTCCATCCCTCTACAACCCTCTATGTACCATCCTCCAGTCCCTATAACATCCCTATCTCTGTAACCTCCTCCAGCCCCAACAACCCAACTATCTCCATAATCTCTTCCAACCTCTTAAATCATCCCTGTCTCTGTAACCTCTTAAAGCCCAGACAACCTTCACTCTCTCTGTAACCTAACTCAGCCCCCTACACCGCTCCCTATCTCTGTAACCTCTTCCAGCGAAGACATCCCTCACTATCTCTCTAACCTCCTCCAGCCTCAACAACTCTCTCCATCTCTGGATCCTCCTCCAGCCCGACAACCCTACATATCTCTGTAATCTCCTCCAGAACCTACAACCCACCCTACTTCTGACATCAATTTCAGTTGAAACAACTTTCCCTATCTCTGTAACCTCCTCAAGCTCGAAAACCCTCCCTATCCCTATAATCTTCTCCCGACCCCGAAAGCCCACAATATCTCTGTAGCCTCCTCCAGCCCCTACAACCATCCCTGTTTCTGTAACTTCCTCAAGCTCTGAAAGCCCTCCCTATTTCTTTAACCTCCTCTCCTCAAGCACTTACAACCCCTCCCTATCTCTGTAACATCCTCCAACCCCCTACACCCCTCCCTATCTCTGTAACCTCCTCCAGCCCCCACACCCCTCCCTATCTCTGTAACCTCCTCCAGCCCCCTACACCCCTCCCTATCTCTGTAACCTCATCCAGACCCCACACCTTCCCTATCTCTGTAACCTCCTCCAGTCCCAATAACCCTCCCTATGTCTGTTACCTTCTTAGGTTCTGCAACCCTTCATATCTTTTTAGCCTTCAACAGCCACTACTCCCCTCCCTATCTCTGGAACCGTCTCCAGCCCGTAAAACCCTTCCTATCTCTAACCTTCACCAGCCACTATAACCGTCCCTATCTCTGTAACCTCCTTCAGCCCCAACAATCCTCCCTATCTCTGCAACCGCCTCCAGCCCCCACAAACCTCCCTATCCCTGCAACCTCCTCCAGCAGTGACAACCCTCCCTATCTCTGCAACCTCCTCCAACCCCTACAACCCTCCCTATCTCTGTAACCTGCTCCAGCCCCTACACCCCTCCCTATCTCTGTAACCTCCTCCTGCCCCTCCAACCCTCCCTATCTCTGTAACCTCCTCCAGCCCCAACAACACTCCCTATCTCTGTAACCCCCTTCAGCCCCAACAACCCTCCCTATCTCTGTAACCTCCTCCAGCCCCAACACCCCTCCCTATCTGTAACCTCCTCCAGCCCCAACAACACTCCCTATCTCTGTAACCTCCTTCAGCCCCAACAACCATCCCTATCTCTGTAACCTCCTTCAGCCCCAACAACCCTCCCTATCTCTGTAACCTCCTCCAGCCCCAACACCCCTCCCTATCTCTGTAACCTCCTCCAGCCCCTTCTCCCCTCCCTATTTCTGTAACCTCCTTCAGCCCCCACAACCCTCCCTATGTCTGCAACTTTCTCCAGCAGCGACAACCCTCCCTATCTCCCGGTAACCCTCCTCCAGCCCCTAAAACTCTTCCTATCTCTGTAACCTTCACCAGCCCCTACACCCCTTTCTATCTCTGTAACCTCCTCCAACCCATACAACCCCTCCCTATCTTTGTAACCTCCTCCAGCCCCTCCACCCCTTCCGATCTCTGTAACCTCCTCCAGCCCCTACAACACTCCCTATCTCTGCAACCTCCTCCAGCCCATACAACCCTCCCTATCTCTGCAACCTCCTCCAGCCCATACAACACTCCCTATCTCTGCAACCTCCTCCAGCCCATACAACCCTCCCTATCTCTGTAACCTCCTCCAGCCCATACAACCCTCCCTATCTCTGTAACCTCCTCCAGCGCTTACACCCCTCCCTATCTTTGTCACCTCCTCCCAGCCCCTCCACCCCTTCGATCTCTGTACCCTCCTCAAGCCCCTACAACACTCCCTATCTCCTGCAACCTCCTCCAGCCCCTCCATCCCTCCCTATCTCTGCAACCTCCTCCAGCCCCTACATCCCTCCCTATCTCTAAACTGTCTCCAGCCCCTAAAACCCTTCCTATCTCATGAACCTTCACCAGCCACTATAACCGTCTCTATCTCTGCAACCTACTCCAGGCCCTACAACCCTCCCTAACACAATAACCTTCTCAAGACCTAGCACCCCTCCCTATCTCTGAAACCATCTCCAGCCCTAGAACCCTCGCTATATCTGTAACATCCTCCATCCAAGATAATCCTCCCAACCAATGAAACCTCCCTATCCCTGTAATCCGCATTAGCCTTCTCAAACACCTCCATATCTCTGTAACTCCTCCTCAATCCCAACAGCTCGCCATATCTCATACCTCCTCCAGCATCGATAACCTTCCCTATCTCTATAACCTCCTCAAAACACAACATTCTTTCTCAAACCTCCTCCCTTTGTAATCTCCTACACCTCTCCCGTTGTAATCTCCACCAGCTCCTACACCTCTCCCTATCTCTGTAAGCTCCTCAGCACATGCAACCCCATCTCAGTCATCGCCTCCAGCCCTGACAACTTTCTCTATCCCTGTAACATCCCACAGCGCAAACAACTCTCCCCATATCATTAAGCTTCACATTTCTGTAACCTACTCTCGCCCCACCAACTCTCCCGATCTCTGTATCCTCCTCCAGCCCCGATAACTCTCCCGATCTCTGTATCCTCCTCCAACCCCGACAACCCTCCCTATCTCGCTATCCTCCTCCAATCCCTACAACCCTTCCAATCTCTGCAACCTCCTCCAGCCCCGACAATCCTCCCAATCTCGCTATCCTCCTCCAGTCCCTACAACCCTCCCTCTATCTGAAAACAGCTCAAGCCCCACAACCCTCCCTATGCCTGTAACTCTGTCCCTACAACAGTCCCTACAACACTCCCTAGCTCTGTAACCTCCTCCAGCTCCCTGCAACCATCCCTATCACTGCAACCTCCTATAGCTCCTACACCCTTCCATATCTTTGTACCTCCTCCAGCTCATACACCCCTTCCATATCTCTGTAACCTTCTCCAGCTCCTACACCCCTCCCTATCTCTGCAACCTTCTCCAGTGCCTACACCCCTCCCTATCTCTGCAACCTTCTCCAGTCCCTACACCCTTCCATATCTCTGTAACCTTCTCCAGCTCCTACACCCCTCCCTATCTCTGCAACCTCCTCCCGCCCTACATCCTCCCTATCTGTAACCTCCTCCATCCCCTACACCCCTCCCTATCTCCATAACTGTCTCCAGCCCCTAAAACGCTTTCCCTATCCCATGAACCTTCACCAGCCAATATAACCATCTCTATCTCTGCAACCTCCTCCAGCCCTACAACCCTCCCTATCTTTGTAACCCCCTCCAGCCAGACAAAGCACGTGAGAGGTTGATGGAGGCGAGAGGGGACAGAGAGGAAAAGGAAGGGAGGAGAGAGAGAGAGTTAGAGGGAGAGAGAGAGGGAGCGACTGAGATTGGGGGAGAGAGGAGCCACAGAGAGGGGGAGAGGGTGGGCGAGGCGTGGAGAGACGGTGAGAGCCTGAGAGGGGAACAGCGGGAGAGAGGGGGAGAGCGGAGAGAGGGAGTGGGGAGGAGAGGAGTAGAGGTGGAGAGGGGAGTGGGAGCTGAGGGAGAAGAAGATAACGAGAGGGGGAGAGGAGAGAGGCAGGCAGAGGGTGAGAGAGGAATAGAGGGAGAGGAGAAGGCGAGAGGGGTAGAGAGGGAGAGAGTTACAGTGGGAGAGAGGGGGAGAGCGGGGAAAGAGGGTGAGAGAGAGAGACATGGGAAGAGGGTGAGGGGGAGAGAGGGGGGGAGAGAGGGGGGAGGGGGGAGGGGGGAGGGGGGAGGGGGGAGAGGAGAGGGGGGATGCGAAGCGGGAAAGGAGGGTGAGAGAGGGAGATGGGGAGAGAGGGAGAGAGGAGGGGGGTGGGAGAGAGGGGAGAGTGGGGGAGCGATGGGGGGAGAGCGGGAAAGAGGTGTGAGAGAGGGAGAGTGGGAGAGAGGAGGAGGGTGAGAGAAGGGGGGGAGAGAGGAGGGAGGGTGGGAGAGAGGGCGAGAGTGTGGGAGAGAGGGGGAGCGAGGGGGGGAGAGCGGGAGAGAGGGTGAGAGAGGGAGAGTGGGAGAGAGGAGGAGGGGAGAGAAGAGGGGGGAGAGAGGGGGGGGAGAGAGGGGGGGGAGAGAGGGGGGGATGAGAGGGAGGGGGGGGAGAGGGGGGGGAGAGTCGGTTGATAGAGACAGGGATAGAGAGACACATACACAGGAGAGAGGCCTGCCACTCTGGTTACGCCCCCTACAACCCTCTAGGCAGCCCTGTGTCAGGCCAGTAACACTGGCTTCCATTCCAAACTCTCTCTCTAGTGTCGGTGAGCAGGTGACGCACATTCGAATCCAGAATACGGGGGATTATTATGATCTATACGGCGGAGAGAAATTTGCGACTCTCTCAGAGCTGGTCCAGTACTACACAGAGCAAGAGAATGTCCTTCAGGATAAGGACGGTACAATCATCGAACTCAAATATCCACTCAACTGCTCGGACCCCACAAATGAGAGGTAGGGAGGGGGACAAACTCTGATATATCCCCACTCCTCACTGTAACACTCTGATATATCCCACACCCCTCACTGTAACACTGATATATCCCACACTGCTCACTTGTCACATTCTGATATATCCCACACCCCTCACTGTAAAACACTGAATATCCCCAACTCCTCACTGTAACACTCGGTTAACCCCTCATCCACCACTGTAACACTCTGATATATCCCCCACCACCCACTGTAACACTGATATATCCCACCCCCCCACTGTAACACTGATATATCCCCCACTGTAACACTCTGATATATCCCACACCCATCACTGTAAGACTCTGATATATCCCACACCACACACTGTAACACTGATATATCCCACACCCTCACTGTAACACTGATATATCCCACACCCCTCACTGTAACACTCTGATATATCCCACACCCCTCACTGTATCATTCTGATATATCCCACACCCTTCACTGTATCATTCTGATATATCCCACACCCTTCACTGTATCATTCTGATATATCCACACCCTTCACTGTATCATTCTGATATATCCACACCCTTTACTGTATCATTCTGATATATCCCACACCCTTCACTGTATCATTCTGATATATCCCACACCCCCACTGTATCATTCTGATATATCCCACACCCGTCACTGTATCATTCCTGATATATCCCACACTCCTCACTGTCACATTCTGATATATCCCCACACTCCTCACTGTCACATCTGATATATCCCACACCCCCACTGTCCACATTCCTGCTATATCCCACACCCCTCACGTAACACTCGATCATATCCACACCCTCACTGTAACATTCTGATATATCCCACACCCCCACTGTCACATTCTGATATACCCACACCCCCTCACTGTAACACTGATATATCCCACACCCCTCAATGTTGCACTCTGATATATCCCACACCCTCACTGTAACACTGATATATCCCACACTCCTCACTGTCACATCTGATATATCCCACCTCCTCACTGTCACATTCTGATATATCCCACACTCCTCACTGTCACATTCTGATATACCCCCACATCCGTCACTGGTAACACTCTGATATATCCCACACCCTTCACTGTAACACTCTGATATATCCCACACCCCTCACTGTAACACTCTGATATATCCCACACCCCTCACTCAAAACACTCTGATATATCCCACACCCCTCACTGTAACACTCTGATATATCCACACCCCTCACTCAAAACACTCTGATATATCCCACACCCCTCACTGTAACACTCTGATATATCCCACACTCCTCACTGTCACACTGATATATCCCCCACTGTAACACTCTGATATATCCCCCACCCCCCACCTGTAACACTCTGATATATCCCCCACCCCCCACTGTAACACTCTGATATATCTCACACCCCTCACTGTAACACTTGGTATATCCCACATCCCTCACTGTAACACTTTGGTATATCCCACACCCCTCACTGTAACACTCTGGTATATCCCACACCCCTCACTTGTAACACTCTGATATATCCCACACCCCTCACTGTAACACTCTGACTAATTCCCACACCCCTCACTGTAACCACTGATATATCCCACACCCCTCACTGTAACACTGATATATCCACACCCCTCACTGTAACACTCTGATATTGCCCACACCCCTCACTTTAACACTCTGATATACCCCACACCCTCTCTGTAACACTCTGATATATCAACACACCCCTCACTGTAACACTCTGATATATCCCACAACCCCTCACTGTAACACTCTGATTATATCCCACACTCCTCACTGTAACTCCCTGATATATCCCACACCCCTCACTGTAACACTGATATTTCCCACACCCTCACTGTAACACTCTGAGATATCCCACACCCCTCACTGTAACACTCTGATATATCCCACACCCCTCACTGTAACACTCTGATATATTCTCACACCCCTCACTGTAAACACTCTGATAGTATCCCACACTCCTCACTGTCACACTCTGATATATCCCACACTCCTCACTGTCACATTCTGATATATCCCACACTCCTCACTGTGACCACTCTGATATATCTCACACCCCCTCACTGTCACACTCTGATATACCCCACACCCCTCACTGTAACACTCTGATATACCCCACCACCCCTCACTGTAACACTCTGATATATCCCACACCCCTCACTGTAACACTCTGATATATCCCACACCCCTCACTGTAACATTCTGATATATCCCACACCCCTCCCTGTAACACTCTGATATATCCCACACCACCTACAGTTATCACCCTGATATATCCCACACCCTCACTGTAAAACTCTGATATATCCCACCCCCCTCACTATAACACTCTGATAATCCCACACCCCTCACTGTAAACACTGTGATATATCCCACACCCCTCACTGTAACACTCTTATATATCCCACCACCCCTCACTGTGACACTCTGATATATCCCACACCCTCACTGTAACACTCTGATATATCCCACACCCCTCGCTGTGACACTCTTGATTATTATCCCACACCCCTCACTGTAACACTGATATATCCCACATCCCTTACTGTAACACTCTGATCTATTCTTCACCCCTCAATGTAACACTGATATATCCAAGATCACTTACTGTAACACTTGATATATCCCACACCCCTCACTGTAACACTGTGATATATCCCACACCCACCACTGTAACACTCTGATATATCCCACACCCCTCACTGTAACACTCTGATATATCCCACACCCCTCACTGTAACACTAATATAACCACACCCCTCACTGTAACACTCTGATATATCCCACACCCTCACTGTAACACTAATATAACCCACACCCCTCACTGTAACACTCTGATATATCCCACACCCCTCGCTGTCACACCTCTGATATAACCCACATCCCTCGCTGTAACACTCTGATATAATCCACACCCTCACTGTAACACTCTGATATATCCCACACCCCTCACTGTAACACTCTGATAAATTCCTCCGTTCCTGCACCCCTCCCTCATTTCCTGTACTTCCCTCTCTGCCAGTAAGTGAACTGGAGTTCTCAATTATTTGTAAATGTTTTGGTTGCAGACTTGCTCTCTCTAATTTACATTTAATGCAAATAACTTTACAATGCGAGTATTTAAGCAAATTTCTCTTTGGGTCTGACTTTTAACACTTGCTTGCCCTGACTGACACCCTGCACAATGTCACTCAAAAAACAAAGTCATG
The DNA here is from genome assembly GCF_902713615.1 of Scyliorhinus canicula. NCBI lineage: Eukaryota > Metazoa > Chordata > Chondrichthyes > Carcharhiniformes > Scyliorhinidae > Scyliorhinus > Scyliorhinus canicula. The sequence continues at coordinate 85,444,205 of NC_052161.1, forward strand.
GTGAGCATTACATTCATTGTCAGGACATTCTGTGTGTCTCTCTCTGTCTCTTTCTGTCTCTCTTGTCTGCCTCTCTGTCTCTGTGTTCTCTCCCTGTCTCTCTCTCTCGCTGTCTGTCTCTGAGTCTGTGTCGTTCTCTGTCTCTCTATCTCTATTTCTCCATCTCTGTATCTCACTCTCTTTCTCCCTGTTCTCTACCTTTCTCTCCTTCGCCTTCTGTTTCTGTCTGTCTGTCTCTCTCTGTCTCTCACTCTCTCTCTGCATCTCTCTCTCTCTCTGTGTCTCTCTCTCAGTCTCCCTCCTCTTTGTCTCTCCCTGTCTCTGTCTTCTCTTTCTCCCTCTCTGTCTCTCATTTTCTCTCTCTCAGCCTCTCTTCTTTGTCTCGCTCTGTCTCTCTCTCTCTCTCGCAGTCTCCCTCTCACTCTCCCTCTGTCTCTCTCAGCATCCTGAGGCCCCACTCTGTAGTTGTTAATTGGTGAGATATTAATATGACCGTTCCTCACACCAGCATTGTCAGTTCCCCATCGAGCTTCTTGGTGGTTGGAAACTCTCAGATTTCACCCGTTACTCTGACTCACAACTTGCGAAAGTACAGAAACCAATATTTTCCGTGATGTCAGACTCAGCGGGACATTGTGCGGCCTGTGCAAAAATATCAGCTTCCGTCTTTGTTAAAACCTGCTCACAGTGACCAGGGTGACAAACCATCGCATCAACTTAACTCCCTCTAACAGTGCGGCATTCCCTCAGTACTGACCCTCTGACAGTGCAGCACTCCCTCAGTACTGACCCTCTGACAGTGCAGCACTCCTCAGTATTGACCCTCTGACAGTGCGGCACTCCCTCAGTACTGACCATCTGACAGTGCGGCACTCCCTCAGTACTGACCCTGCAACAGTGCGGCACTCCCTCAATGCTGACTCCCTGACAGTGCGACTCTCCCTCAGTACTGACCCTCTGACAGTGCGGCTCTCCCTCAGTACTGACCCTCCGACAGTGCAGCGCTCCCTCAGTACTGACCCTCCGACAGTGCAGCACTCCCTCAGTACTGACCCTCCGACAGTGTGGCACTCCCTCAGTACTGACCCTCTGACAGTGCGGCACTCCCTCAATGCTGACTCCCTGACAGTGCGACTCTCCCTCAGTACTGACCCTCTGACAGTGCGGCGCTCCCTCAGTACTGACCCTCTGACAGCGCGGCACTCCCTCAGTACTGACCCTCTGACAGTGCGGCACTCCCTCAATGCTGACCCCCTGACAGTGCGGCACTCCCTCAGTACTGACCCTCTGACAGTGCAGCACACACTCAGTACTGACCCTCTGACAGTGCGGTACTCCCTCAGTACTGACCCTGCAACAGTGTTGGGTATGCTGGGTCTGCGAGGACTGCATTTACCATAGCAGTGGGAGAGACACTTGAAGAAATGCAACTCTATTTTATTAAACTCTTAACTATTAAACATACTTTAACTGTGGGTTGACACTATGCTGAGTTGACTGGAGACCTGAGGCTAACCTGACCAGACTATCTCACTACCACATGGTGGATGTTCTAGTTGTTGCTCACAGGCTCTGACTGTCTCAGAGGCTGCATCCCAAGAGAGGGGAAAACTAGTGCCCTCTGGCTTTATAGTGGCCGTGTCCTGGCGTGTGATTGGCTGCTGTGTTCTGTGTGTTCATTGGTCATCCTGTGTGCAATCAATGTCTGTCTGTGCACCATCATATACTTGTGTGTATATTATGACATCTCCCCCCTTTTACAAAATGTGTATATGTCAAAAATAGTGAGTGTGTGTTTGAGCCTGACTATGTACAAAGTATGTGAGCGTATTTACATGGGTAGGAGCCTGACTATATACAAAATACGTGAACGTATTTACATGGGAAGGTGTCTCGTGCAGATAGAGTGCATACAACAAATTAGGAAGAAACAATGGGCGCGATTCTCCGCCCCCCACGACGGGTCGGAGAATAGCGGGAGGGCCTTCCCGACATTTTTCCCGCCCTCCCGCTATTCTCCCCCCCCCAACTCCCGACACGAATCGCTGCCGCCGTTTTTTTACGGCCGGCAGCGATTCACAGCTGATAGATGGGCCGAAGTCCCAGCCCTTTACACTGTTTTTACGAACGGCAAACACACCTGGTCTGGCCGTTCGTAAAAACGGCGGGAACAACTCGCTTTTTATAACCATGGCACCGATTGGCACGGCCGTACCACGGCCGTGCCAAGGGTGCCATGGGCCCGCGATCGGTGCCCACCGATCGCGGGCAGCGGGCCCGATGCCCGCGCACTATTTCTCCTTCCGCCGCCCCGCAGTATCCATTCGGGGGCGGCTGAGGGGCATCCCGGCCCGCGCATGCGCGGGTTTCGCGCAAATACGCGATGACGTCATCTGCGCATGCGCGGGTTGGAGTCTTCCAATCCGCGCATGCGCGGCTGACGTCATATGACGCGTCAGCCGGCGCTAACTCCGGCAAGCGGGCTTAACGAAATTCGTTAAGCCCGTGATGCCGGAGCTTACGGCGTCGGGCTGCTAGCCCCGACCGGGGACCAGAATCGGTTCCCGGTCGGGAAGGGGCGCGCTGCCGTAAAACCCGCCCGGGTTTGACGCCAGCCTTACGATTTCTCCCGTTTTGGGAGAATCGCGCCCAGTGTCTATAAATTCAGTCTCTGTGGTGGGCGACAAATTCTGGTTGACCGCCGCAAGGGTGGGTCAGGGGCCGCCTGCACTGGAATGGGCGGAGCTGCATACAATGTAGAGGGTGGCAAAAGAAGCGGCAGATCGGTGACCTATTGGAAGGGTGTGTCCTGAGGAACCAGCAGGCGGCGGGACATCACGGTCAGGTGGCGGGCGTGGAAGCAGCCGCAGTGCCCGCCTATTACGCCGAAGAAAGGAGCCATCAGGCATGCGAACGAGGAATGATCTGGGGGCCACTTGCTTGAGCACCACAGCCGTGGCAGACCAGCCACCGTCAGGTAGCTGAACCGAACTCGGTCAGCAGGGACCAGAGCAGGGAGATCTGTGGCGTGGCCGTCATACGCCGACTTGCATTGGGCCAGAGATTGTTGCATTCATTGCAGGACCGGAAAATTGTCAAGGTCCGGGATGTGGATAGCCGGCACCATCCTCCATAGTGTGCGGTTCATTAGGAGCTGTGCTGGGGATAGGCCAGCGGACAAAGGAGTCGCCCTGCAGGCTAACAGCACCAGGTTAAAATCTGAACCCGAATCAGCCGCTTTGCACAACAGTCGTTTGACAATGTGGACCCCCTTTTCCAGCTTTCCCATTCGACTGGGGGTAGTGGGGGCTTGAAGAGACGTGGGTAAAATTGTACTGTCAGGCAAAGTCCGTCCACTCCTGGCTGAAGAAGCACGGGCCATTATCGGTCATGACCGTAAGTGCAATGCCATGACGGGCAAAGGTCTCTTTGCATGCCCTGATAGCTGTTGCTGATGTGAGGTCATTCAGTCTGACCACCTCGGGGTAGTTAGAAAAATAGTCCACGAGGAGGACGTAGTCCCGACCATTTGCATGGAGGAGATCAATGCCAACCTTGGTCCTTGGGGAGGACACCAGTTCATGCGGCTGCAAAGTCTCTTTGGGCTGAGCCGGCTGGAACCGTTGGCACGTTGGGCAATTGAGGGCAGTGTTGGCGATATCCTGACTGATGCCAGGCCAATATACTGCTTCTCGAGCTCGCCGGCGACACGTTTCCACCCCCAGGTGACCCTCGTGGAGTTGGCCGAGGACGAGCTCTCGCATACTCTGTGGTATGACTATCCTGTCCAGTTTCATCAGTATGCCATCGACCTCTGCCAGATCGTCTTTTATATATAGAACTGTGGGTACTGGCCCTTTTGCCAACCGTCTGTGAGATGGCGCATGACCCGTTGGAGTAGAGGATCCCTGGCCGTTACATGACGAATCTGTACGAACCTTTTGTCAGTGGCCGGAAAGTTGGATGCGCAGAATTCAACATTGGGCGTCGATCTGGCAGATGAAGTCCGACTGCTCGCACAGCGTGGTGATGGAGCGAGGGTGCGCATTGGCCACAGCGAGCTCCTTGCCCGGGGTATAGACCAGGTCAAAATCATAGCGTCAGAGTTTGAGGAGGATACATTGTAGGCGTGGTGTCATATCTCTGCACCATCATATACTTGTGGTATATTATGACATACGGCACTCCCTCAGTACTGACCCCCTGAGAGTGCGGCACTCCCTCAGTACTGACCCTCTGACTGCGGCACTCCCTCAGTACTGACCCCTGAGAGTGCGGCATTCCCTCAGTACTGACATTCTGACAGTGCGGTGCTCACTCAGTACTGACCCTCTGACAGTGCGCACTCCCTCAGTACTGACCCTCTGACAGTGCGGCACTCCCTCAGTACTGACCCTCTGACAGTGCGGCACTCCCTCAGTACTGACCCCTGACAGTGCGGCATTCCCTCAGTACTGACCCTGCAACAGTACGGCACTCCCTCAGTACTGACCCTCTGACAGTGCGGCGATCCCTCAGTACTGACCCTCTGACAGTGCGGCACTCCCTCAGTACTGACCCCCTGACCGAGCGGAATTCGCTCACTACTGACCCTCTGACAGTGTGGCACTCCCTCAGTGCTGATCCATTGACACTGCGGCGCTCCTTCAGGTTCTATTCCCCGCTGGGTCACTGTCTGTGCGGAGTCTGCACGTTTTCCCGTGTCTGCGTGGATTTCCTCCGGGTGCTCCCATTTGCTCCCACAGTCCAAAGACGTGCAGGTTAGGCGGATTGGGCATGCTAAATTGCCTTAGTGTCCAAAAAGATTAGGAGGGGTTATTGGGTTACGGGGATAGGGTGGAAGTGAGGGCTTAAGTGGGTTGCTGCAGACTCGATGGGCCGAATGGACTCCTTCTGCACTGTATGTTCTAAGTACTGATCCTCTCACAGTGGGTGCTCCCTCAGTACTAACCCGGCAGCAGTGTAGCGCCCCACGTACTGTGACCCTCTGACCCTGAAACAGTGCGGCACTCCCTCAGTCCTGACCCTTTAACAGTGCGGCACTCCCTCAGCACTGACCCTCTGACAGTGCGGCATGACGTCAGTACTGACACTCCGACAGTGCGGCACTCCCTCAGCACTGACCCTCTGACAGTGCGGCATGACGTCAGTACTGACACTCCGACAGTCCGTCTCTCCCTCATTACTGACCTTCTGACAGTGCAGCACTCCCTCAGTACTAACCCTGCGACAGTGTGGCCCTCCCTCAGCACTGACCCTCCGACAATGCGGCACTACCTCAGCATTAACACTCCGACAGTGCGGCACTCCCTCAGTACAAACACTGCGACAGTGTGGCACTCCCTTCGTACTGACACTACTACTGTGAAGCAATCCCTCAGCACAGACCCTTTAACAGTGCGGCACCCCCTCACTATGGACCCTCCAACAATGCGGCACTCCCCCAGCACTGATCCTCCAACAGTGCAGCACTCTCTCAGCACTGACACTCCGACAGTGCGGCGCTCCCTCACTACTGATCTTCCGACAGTGCAGCACTCCCTCAGCACTGACCCCCCCTACAGTGAAGCAATCCCTCAGCACTGACCCTTCGGCAGTGCAGCACTCGCTCAGTACTGACCCTCTGACAGTGCGGCATTCCCCTCAGTACTGACCCTCTTACAGTGCGGCACTCCCTCAGTACTGACCCTCTGACAGTGCGACACTCCCTCAGTACTGACCCTATGGCAGTGTGGCGCTCCTTCAGCACTGGCACTCCGACAGTGCGGCACTACCTCAACACTAACGCTCCGACAGTGCGGTATCCCTCAGCACTAACACTCCGACAGTGCGGCACTCCTCAGTACTAACCTAGCGACAGTGCAGCACTCCCCCAGTACTAACACAGCAACAGTGCAGCACTCCCTCAGCACTAACACTCCGACAGTGTGGCGCTCCCTCAGCACTAACATGCCGACAGTGCGGCACTCCTTCTCTATGGACCCTCAACAGTGCGGCACTCCCTCAGCACTGACACTCCAAAAGTGCGGCGCTCCCTCAGTACTGACCCTCTGACAGTACGGCACTCCATCACTACGGACCCTCCAACAATGTGACACTCCCTCAGTACTGACCCTCTGTCAGCGCGGCGCTCCATCATTACTGACCCTCTGACAGCACAGCGCTCCCCCTCATTACTGACCATCAACAGTGCGGCACTTTCTTAGTGTGGACCCTCCGACAATGCGGCACTCCCTCAGTTCTGACTGTATTGACAGTGAATCTCTCGCTCAGTACAGACCCTGACAGTTCTGCGCTCCCTCAGTACCTACCATCTGACAGTACAGCATTCCCTCAATACTGATCCTCCGACAGTGTAGCACTCCCTCAGTACTGACCCTCTGACAGTGAGGCACTCCCTCAGTAAGTACCATCCGACAGTACGGCATTCCCTCAATACTGACCCTCCGACAGTGCTGCACTCTCTCATACTGACCCTCCAACAATGTAACACTCCCTCAGCACTGACACTTAAACAGAGCGGCGTCCCCTCAGTACTGACCATCGGACAGAGCAACACTCTCTCAGTACAGACCGTCCGACAGTGCGCTCCTCTTTCAGTACTGATCATCCAATAGTACAGCACATCCTCAGTACTGATTCTCCGAAAATGCAGCGCTCCTGCAGTGCTGACCCTCTGACAGTACCACATTTCCTTGGTAGTGATTCTCCGACAGTGTGGTGTTCTCCCACTTCTGACCCTCCCACAGTGCGGCACTTCCTCAGTACTAACCTGCTGACAGTGCTGCAGTCCCTCAGTACTGACCCTCCGACAGTGAGGCAGTCCCTCAGCATTGACACTCCGACAGTGCGGCACTCCCTCAGTACTGACCCTCTGACAGTGCGGCACTCCCTCAGTACTGACCCTCTGACAGTGCGGCGCTCCCTCAGTACTGATGCTCCGACAGTGAGGCAGTCCCTCAGCATGGACACTCCGACAGTACGGCACTCCCTCAGTATTGACCCTCCGACAATGCAGCCCCCTCAGTACTGACGCTCCGACAATGCAGCACTCCCTCAGTACTGACCATCCAACAGTGCGGCACTCCCTCAGCACTGACCCTCTGACAGTGCGGCATGCCGTCAGTACTGACCCTCCGACAGTCCGTCTCTCCCTCATTACTGACCTTCTGACAGTGCAGCACCTCAGCACTGACCCTCCAACAATGCGGCACTACCTCAGCATTAATACTCCGACAGTGCGGCGCTCCCTCAGTACAAACACTGCGACAGTGTGGCACCCTCCGTACTGACACTACTACAGTAAAGCAATCCCTCAGCACAGACACTTCAACAGTGCGGCACCCCCTCACTACGGACCCTCCAACAATGCGGCACTCCCCAGCACTGATCCTCCAACAGTGCAGCACTCTCTCAGCATTGACACTCCGACAGTGCGGCGCTCCCTCACTACTTATCTTCCGACAGTGCTGCACTCCCTCAGTACTGACCCTCTGACAATGTAACACTCCCTCAGCACTGACACTTAAACAGAGCGGCGTCCCCTCAGTACTGACCATCGGACAGAGCAACACTCTCTCAGTACTGACCGTCCGACAGTGCGCTCCTCCCTCAGTACTGATCATCCAATAGTACAGCACATCCTCAGTTAGATTCTCCGAAAATGCAGCGCTCCTGCAGTGCTGACCCTCTGACAGTACCACATTTCCTTGGTAGTGATTCTCCGACAGTGTGGTGTTCTCCCACTGCTGACCCTCCCACAGTGCGGCACTTCCTCAGTACTAACCTGCTGACAGTGCTGCAGTCCCTCAGTACTGACCCTCCGACAGTGAGGCAGTCCCTCAGCATTGACATTCTGACAGTGCGGCACTCCCTCAGTATTGACCCTCTGACAGTGCAGCGCTCCCTCAGTACTGATGCTCCGACAGTGAGGCAGTCCTCAGCATGGACACTCCGACAGTACGGCACCCCCTCAGTATGACCTCCGACAATGCAGCACCCTCAGTACCGACGCTCCGACAATGCAGCACTCCCTCAGTACTGACCATCCAACAGTGCGGCACTCCCTCAGCACTGACCCTCTGACAGTGCGGCATGCCGTCAGTACTGACACTCCGACAGTCGTCTCTCCCTCATTATGACCTTCTGACAGTGCAGCACTCCCTCAGCACTGACCCTCCAACAATGCGGCACTACCTCAGCATTAACACTCCGACAGTGCGGCACCCCTCAGTACAAACACTGCGACAGTGTGGCACTCCCTCCGTATGACATACTACAGTAAAGCAATCCCTCAGCACAGACCCTTCAACAGTGCGGCACCCCCTCACTACGGACCCTCCAACAATGCGGCACTCCCCCAGCACTGATCCTCCAACAGTGCAGCACTCTCTCAGCATTGACACTCCGACAGTGCGGCGCTCCCACACTACTTATCTTCCGACAGTGCAGCACTCCCTCAGTACTGACCCTCTGACAGTGTAGCACTCCCTCAGTACTGACCCTCTGACAGTGTAGCACTCCCTCAGTACTGACCCTCTGACAGTGCAGCCTCCCTCAGTACTGACCCTTGACAGTGCAGCACTCCCTCAGTACTGACCCCCCCTACAGTGAAGCAATCCCTCAGCACTGACCCTTCGGCAGTGCAGCACTCCTCAGTACTGACCCTCTGACAGTGCGGCACTCCCTCAGTACTGACCCCCCCTACAGTGAAGCAATCCCTCAGCACTGACCCTCCGACAGTGCAGCACTCCCTCAGTACTGACCCTCTGACAGTGCGGCTCTCCCTCAGTACTGACCCTCTGACAGTGCGGCACTCCCTCAGCACTGACCCTTTGAAAGTGCGGCACTCCCTCGCACTGACCCTCTGACAGTGCAGCACTCCCTCAGTACTGACCCTCTGACAGTGCGGCTCACCCTCAGTACTGACCCTCTGACAGTGCGGCACTCCCTCAGCACTGACCCTCTGACAGTGCAGCACCCTCGGTACTAAATCTCCGATAGTACAGCACGCCTCAAATATTGATTTCCGAAAATGCAGCGCTCC
>NC_052161.1:85453450-85476539 GCF_902713615.1 Scyliorhinus canicula
CGACAGTGAGGCAGTCCCTCAGCATTGACATTCTGACAGTGCGGCACTCCCTCAGTATTGACCCTCTGACAGTGCAGCGCTCCCTCAGTACTGATGCTCCGACAGTGAGGCAGTCCCTCAGCATGGACACTCCGACAGTACGGCACCCCCTCAGTATTGACCCTCCGACAATGCAGCACCCCCTCAGTACCGACGCTCCGACAATGCAGCACTCCCTCAGTACTGACCATCCAACAGTGCGGCACTCCCTCAGCACTGACCCTCTGACAGTGCGGCATGCCGTCAGTACTGACACTCCGACAGTCCGTCTCTCCCTCATTACTGACCTTCTGACAGTGCAGCACTCCCTCAGCACTGACCCTCCAACAATGCGGCACTACCTCAGCATTAACACTCCGACAGTGCGGCACTCCCTCAGTACAAACACTGCGACAGTGTGGCACTCCCTCCGTACTGACACTACTACAGTAAAGCAATCCCTCAGCACAGACCCTTCAACAGTGCGGCACCCCCTCACTACGGACCCTCCAACAATGCGGCACTCCCCCAGCACTGATCCTCCAACAGTGCAGCACTCTCTCAGCATTGACACTCCGACAGTGCGGCGCTCCCTCACTACTTATCTTCCGACAGTGCAGCACTCCCTCAGTACTGACCCTCTGACAGTGTAGCACTCCCTCAGTACTGACCCTCTGACAGTGTAGCACTCCCTCAGTACTGACCCTCTGACAGTGCAGCCTCCCTCAGTACTGACCCTCTGACAGTGCAGCACTCCCTCAGTACTGACCCCCCCTACAGTGAAGCAATCCCTCAGCACTGACCCTTCGGCAGTGCAGCACTCCCTCAGTACTGACCCTCTGACAGTGCGGCACTCCCTCAGTACTGACCCCCCCTACAGTGAAGCAATCCCTCAGCACTGACCCTCCGACAGTGCAGCACTCCCTCAGTACTGACCCTCTGACAGTGCGGCTCTCCCTCAGTACTGACCCTCTGACAGTGCGGCACTCCCTCAGCACTGACCCTTTGAAAGTGCGGCACTCCCTCAGCACTGACCCTCTGACAGTGCAGCACTCCCTCAGTACTGACCCTCTGACAGTGCGGCTCACCCTCAGTACTGACCCTCTGACAGTGCGGCACTCCCTCAGCACTGACCCTCTGACAGTGCAGCACTCCCTCGGTACTAAATCTCCGATAGTACAGCACAGCCTCAAATATTGATTCTCCGAAAATGCAGCGCTCCCGCAGTACAGACCGTCCGACATTGCCACATTTCCTCGGTAGTGATTCTCCGACAGTGTGGTGCTCCCCCACTACTGACCCTCCCACAGTGCAGCACTCCCTCAGTACTAACCTGCTGATAGTGCTCTGCTCCCTCAGTACTGCCAGGACTGGCATACCAGCAGTATTGACCCTCTGACTGTGCGGCGCACCCTTAGTACTGACCCTCTGACAGTGCAGCGCTCCCTCAATACTGACCCTCTGACTGTGCGGCGCACCCTCAGTACTGACCCTCCAACAGTGTAGCAGTCCGTCAGTACTCACCAGCCAACAGTGAGGCAGCCCCTCAGCACTGACCCTCTGACAACATGGTGCTCCCTCAGTACTGACCCTTTGACAGTGCGGCGCACCATTAGTACTGATCCTCTGACAGTGCGGAGTACTGACTCTCTGACAGTGAGGTCCTCCATCAGTCCTGGTCCTCTGACAGCACAGCGCTCTCTCATTACTGACCCTCCGACAGTGCTGCGCTCCCTCAGTTCTGACCCTCCCACAGTTCGGCACTCTCTCAGCACTTAACCTCCGACAATGCGGCGCTCCCTCAGCACTGAACTCTGACAGTGCTGCACTCCCTCGGTACTGACCCTCTGACAGTGCAGCATTCCCTCACACTGACCTCTGACAGTGCAGCACTCCCTCAGTACTGACCCTCTGACAGTGCGGGGCTCCCTCAGTACTGACCCTCTCACAGCACGGCGCTCCCTCAGTACTGACCATCAAACAGTGCGGGGCTCCCTCAGTACTGACCCTCTGACAGTGCAGCATTCCCTCAGTACTGACCCTCTGACAGTGCGGGGCTCCCTCAGTACTGACTCTCTGACAGTGCGATGTTCCCTTAGCACTGAACCTCTGACAGTGCGGCTCTCCTTCAATCCTGACCCACCAATAGTGCTGCACTCCCACAGTACTGACCCTCCAACAGTGCAGCCCTTCCTCAGTGCCAAACCTCGGCCAAGAATTTGGTGCTCCTTCAGTACTGAACGTCCAATAGTGATGCGCTCCCTTAGTACTGATCCTCTGACAGTGTGATGCTCCCTCAGTACTGACCCTCTGACAGTGCGGCACTCCCTCAGTACTGACCCTCTGACAGTGCGGCACTCCCTCAGTACTGACCCTCTGACAGTGCGGCACTCCCTCAGTACTGACTCTCTGACAGTGCGGCACTCTCTCAGTCCTGACCCTCTGACAACACGGCGCTCCCTCAGCACTGACCCTCCGACAGTGCGGCACTCTGTCAGCACCGAACTCTGACAGTGCTGCCCTCCCTCAGCACTGACCCTCTGACAGTGCTGTATTCCCTCAGTACTGCCCCTTTGACAGTGGGGCTCTCCCTCAATACTGACCCTCCAACAGTGCAGCACTCGATGCTTTTTACCTACAGGGCTACAGACCACGAGCTCGATGGTGAAATCAGCCAGAGTTGTTAGTTCTTAGAACGCATGAACAAGGAGCAGGAGACGCCAATTTAGCCTCTCGAGCCTGCTCTGCCATTCATTACATTCATGGCTGATCTTATCCTGGCCTTAACTCCACCGCCTCATTTGTGTAGATAGTGTGGGTCACATTGAGATCAAAAAGGAGGAAGTATTGGGCGCCTTGAAAAACATTAAGGTAGATAAGTCCCCAGGGCCTGATGGGATCTACCCCAGAATACTGAGGGAGACAAGGGAGGAAATTGCTGGGGCCTTGACAGAAATGTTTGTATCCTCACTGGCTACAGGTGATGTCCTAGAGGATTGGAGAATAGCCAATGTTGTTTAAGAAGGGTAGCAAGGATAATCCAGGAAATTACAGGCCGGTGCGCCTTGTGTCGGTGGTCGGGAAATTATTGGAGAAGGTACTTTGAGGCAGGATTGTTGCTGCCAAAGTGTGTCTTTAACCCATACGTGGTGGACAAATGACTGCGAGCCGGCTTCGTTTAATCAAATAGTATTTATTTACACTCATACAATGTTACAGTTAATCAATCACACTATCCAACACAAGTTATTTTACAGAATACTAAAGTTCATACTAGACCTCAACATAACTTTAGAGTGGCTAGCAAGTACCCAGACAGAGAAAGGCCTCTCTCTGTATTTGACTTCGGTAGTCCTCGATGTTCGGTCCTTAGTCTGGTCTGACGCTTTGGCTCTGGTCTTCCTTCTGCTTGGTGGTGTGATGGTTCTCTTCATGGTGGTCGGTGAAGATCACCGTTGTTCCATTGCTGTTGACTGCTGCTGCAGAGACAGGCATTCTAAGGTGGGGCAGAACCTTTTAACCTGCTTGGATTTCGTCCCCTTTATGGGCAGTCTCTGGGTCATTAGCCAATCAATTAATCAGGGTTCGATCACCCTTATCGATCAAGTCCAATCAGGGGCTGGCACATCAATTTCAGAGTGGGCACTAGGTGGCCATGTCTACAAGTGTTGGGGGCAGATAGTCCCTTCCAAATAAGGAGCCGCTGTGTCTAGTAAACAAGTGTGATTGACATGATAATTCTATTGTTCCAGTGTCAGGCCAGTCATTGAATACTTTCTTGTCACATTACTCCTTCCAAAGTGTATCACCTCACACTTTTCCAGGTTCAATTCCATCAGCCACTTTTCTGTCCATTTGACCATCCTATCTATATAATGCATCCATTTTTAAGGTTCTTATTTCCTTATTGCAACTTACTGTCCCACCTACTTTCGTGTTGTCTGCAAATTTGGCTATAGAACCTTCTATCCCTGTATCCAAGTCATTTATATAGATTGTAAATAGCTGGGGCCCAAGGACCGAACCCTGTGGCACCCCCCTAGTTACATCTTGCCATCCAGAAAAAGACACATTTATCCCGACTCTCTGTCTTCTGTCCATCAGCCAGTCTTCTATCCAAACTAGTAAATTACCCCTAATCCCATGCGATCTAACCTTGTGAATTAACTTTCTGTGTGGCACCTTATCAAATGCCTTCTGGAAGTCCAGAAATGCTACATCTACAGGTACCCCATTATCCACTTGTTACATCTCCGAAGAACTCTAGCAAATTACTGAAACATGATTTGCCCTTCATAAAACCATGCTGCCTTTGATGGATAGTGTTTTGACTTCCAAATGTCCTGTAATTACTTCCTGGATAATTGATTCTAGCAATTTCCCAACAACAGATGTTAAACTAACTGGTCTGTAGTTTCGCACATTCTGCCTCCCTCCCTTTTTGAATAAGTGCGTTACATTAGCATTTTTGCAATCCAATGGAACCTTTCAAGTGTCCAGGAAATTTTGGAATATTATAATCAATGGATCCACTATCTCTGTTGCCACTTCCTTTAACACCCTAGGATGTAGGCCATCAGGCCTGTGGGATTTGTCTGTCCTCAATCCCAAGAGCTTGTTGAGTACCTTTTCGCTATTGATGCTGATTGCTCAAAGTTCCTCCCTTTCTATTACCTCTGAATGACCTGTTTCTGCAGGAACGGTACTAGCATCCTCCACCGTGAAAGCGGAGGTAAAATACTGAATTAGCATCTTTGCCATTTCTGTGTTCCCCATTAACTCACCAGTTTCATCTTGCAAGGGGTCAACATTCACCTCAGCGACTCTCTTCCCTTTGATGTACCTGTGGAAGCTTTTGCTATTCTTTTTGATATTTTGCGCTAGCTTTCTTTCGTAAGTTACCTTAGCTCTTTTTATTACTTTTTTAGCATCCCTTTGTTTATGTTTGAACGTTCCCAATCTTCTAGCCTGCCACTGGCCTTTGCAATATGATGGTCTGGATTCTTCCAAACTGAGACCATGGGCGGCATTCTCCCCTACCCGGCGTGACGAAGGGTGCCGGAGTAGGGGAATGGCGCCAACCACTCAGGGGTCGCGCCTCCCCAAAGGTAGGGAATTCTCCCCACCTTTGGGGGCCAGCCCCACGCTGGAGTGGTTTGCACCAGAAGACTGGCGCAAACACCCGGCGCCCCCGGCAGCGGGGCTGGCCGAAAGGCTTTCTCCGCCATGGTGGAGGCCGTGGCGGTCGCGGAGGAACATAGTGCACCCTAGGCACTGGCCCGGCCCCTTTTCCTATCTTTCTTCCCCACTGGGATATATTTTAGTTGTGATGAATTGAGTATCTCCTCAAACAATTGCCACTGCCCATCAGCTGTCCTACCTTTACCTTCCTGCCCAGTCTATATGGGCTAAATCTGTCCTCATGCCTATGTAATTTCCTTTGTTTAATTCCAGAACACAAGTGTGCGACTCCACTTTCTCGCCCCCAAACTTAATTTTGAATTCTACCATACTATTTTCTTTCCCAATTAAGGGCAATTTAGGGTGACCAATCCACTTACCCTGCACACCTTTGGCTTGTGTGGGTGAGACCCATGCAGGCACGGAGAGAATGTGCAAACTTCACACGGACTGTGACCCGGGGCCGGGATCGAGCCCGCGTCCTTGGCACCTAGAGGCAGCAGTGCTAACCACTGAGCCACTGTGCCGCCCTAATACATTCAATGAACTCTGCCACCAGGCTACGCTTGCCAATTTGACTCTTCCAGCCTATGTGCATATTAAAGTCCCCCATGATTTTTGCCGTACCTTTCTTACAAGCTGCATTTCCTGGTTTATACTGTTCCCCACTGTGGAACTGCTGTTTAGTGACCGAGAGATTACTTCTACCAAGGACGTTTTCCCTTTACCATGTCTTATTTTACCCAGACTGATCCCACATCTTGATCTCCAGTGCCTATGTCATTCCTCATTACAGCACTGATCCCTTTCCTCACCAACAGGGCTTCACCACCTCCTTTTCCTTTCAGTCTGTCTTTCCAAAATACTGTGTACCCTTGGATATTCAACTCCTAGACCTGGTCTCCCTGTAACCATATTTCAATAATCACCACCAAATCATATCTTTTTATTCTATTTGCGCCGCTAACTCAGTAAGTTTGTTCTGAATGCTTCTTGCATTTAGATACAAAGCTTTTTTCATAGAATTTACAGTGCAGAAGGAGGCCATTTGGCCCATCGAGTCTGCACCGGCTGTTGGAAAGAGCACCCTACCCAAGGTCAGCATCTCCACCCTATCCCCATAACCCTGTAACCCTACCCAACACTAAGGGCAATTTTGGACACCAAGGGCAATTTATCATGGCCAATCCACCTAACCTGCACATTTTTGGACTGTGGGAGGAAACCGGAGCACCCGGAGGAAACCCACGCACACACGGGGAGAATGTGCAGACTCCACACAGACTGTGACCCAAGCGGAATCGAACCTGGGACCCTGGAACTGTGAAGCAATTATGCTACCCACAATGCTACCGTGCTGCCCTTTTAAATTTGTTCCACTGTTAAATTTCCCTACTCTTCTATAATTCATTGGTGCATAAAATAATTTACCTGCTCAGTCCCTCACCTTTATTTTCTGGCAACTATCTACCACATTGCTAACCTGTAATTTCTAATTTCCCTTACAACTGAACCCTTCATTCAGATTAGAGCCCTATCTACAGCCCGCATTATGCAATTTGACAGGATTCTGGTCCCAGCATGATTCAGATGAACAGTTCCGTTGGAACAGATCCCCTCTTCCCCAGTATTGGTGCCGATGTCTCATGAATTCAAACCCATTGCTCACACACCAACCTTTGAGCCACGCATTTACCTCCTTAATATTATTGGCCCTGTGCCAATTAGCTCATGGCTCAGGTAGTAACCCAGAGATTATCTTTTTGATAACCCTCCATGGGTTTTACCCTCCCTCCTTGCGGATGGTACCAAGGGCAGCTGTCTATGAATTGAGCTCCGAGCTGTTCATGCTCCTTTAGCAGAAGCTCTGTCCTCGTTCTACCTCTGCCGTTGTGAACCACGACAACTCGATCTTTCCCCTCCCACTCCACGTTCCTCTGCATCCCAGGTGAGATATCCCAAACTCGAGCACAATTGCCAATGCCCCTAACTATACTATCCCCAATTCTGACTGCATTTCTTTTCTATCCCCCCACTTGAATGCTTCGCTGTACCACGGTGCTGTGGTCAGTTTGCTCAAGCTCCCTGCAGTCCTTGTTCTGTCCACACAGAGAGCAAGAATCTCAAACCTTTTTTTTTCCTCGAATGATATTTGTTTTATTGGACAGAATACGCTATATTACAGTTGTGCTGCTTGAGCTTTTTTCAAAGTTTGGGAGGTCCTGATATGCGCCAACCTTCCACCTTGCCCACCTTTGTGTGAGCTGCAATTACGCCAAGACCAAGGCAGGCTGAGGTACCAGTCATGTAGCTGTGAGCTCTCACTCCAAGGATGATTCCTGAAGCACAACCTCCAATGAAATAATTTAACGGATCATCTTCAGTTCCTCGGATTTGCGCAGTTAGGCAAGTGGTCACTCCACAAATTGCACCAAGTGCAGCCAAAGTTAAGGTGCCATTGGCTGCTCTCTGCGCTGCATCCACAACATTTGCAGGTTGAAATGCAACAATATGATAGGCTGAGCCAACGAGGCCGATGCCGGCCCCGATCCGTGTGGTCGCCCAGGTTTTGCTGGGACATTCCTCGCCATCCGCCGTCCCAGTAGAAGAATCTCAACCCTGTCAGACACATTCAGAGGCTGAAGCTCCCTTATAGAATTTACAGTGCAGAAGGAGGCCATTCGGCCCATCGAGTCTAACCCTACCTCCTGTATCCCTCTACGTGCCTCACTCACAGTCACACCCTCTTGTTCCTGATCATTGGCCAAATTCGATATAGTTAGTCAGAGGGGTGTGACTGCCTCCTGGAATACAGTGTCCAGGTATCTCCCCCTCCCTGATGTGTCGCAGCATCCAAAGTTCAGACTCCAGCTCAACAACTCTGAGCTGGAGTTCCTCGAGCAACCAACACACACTACTATTGCTTTCTCTGTCTCTCTCCCTCTATCTCTGTGTTTCGCTCTGTCTCTCTCTCTCTCTCTTTCTCCCTGTATCTCTCTCTCCCTCTGTCACTGTGTCTCTCTCCCTCTGTCTCTGTGTCTCTCTCACTCTGACTCTTTCTGTCTCTCTCTCTCTCTCTCTATCTGTGTGTGTGTGTGTCTCTCATCTCCTCTCCCTTTGTCTCTCTCCCACTGTCTGTCTCTCTCTCTCATTATATTGTTGTAAATGAACCTCCATGGGTTTTTTCCTCTCTCCTTGCAGATGGTACCACGGGCACCTGTCTGGGAGTGCTGCCGAGAGACTTCTGAGTGACAAGAAGACACCATGGGTATACCTGGTGCGTGAGAGTCTCAGCCAGCCGGGCGACTTCGTCCTCTCTGTCGCAAATGATGGTGAGAAGACACAGGATGGCAACAAGAAAGTGACGCATATCAAGATCATGTGCCAGGTACATTCCGAGGGCAGTCAGGCACTCCCAGGGACATGTACAATACAGAGCTCCCACTGAGAAAGGGCACCTGACAAAGGGAGAGCATGATAACCCTGCTATAGACCCACCCACTTTATACCCAGTGTCAGAATTGAGCACTCCCAGGGACATGTACAATACAGAGCTCCCACTGAGAAAGGGCACCTGACAAAGGGAGAGCATGATAACCCTGTTATAGACCCACCCACTTTATACCCAGTGTCAGCATTGAGCACTCCCAGGGACAGGTACAATACAGAGCTCCCACTGAGAAAGGGCACCTGATAAAGGGAGAGCGTGATAACCCTCCTATAGACCCACCCACTTTATACCCAGTGTCAGCATTGAGCACTCCCAGGGACAGGTACAATACAGAGCTCCCTCTGAGAAAGGGGAATCTGACAAAGGGGTCCCAGAGCACCCAGGGATGGCTACAATACAGAGCTCCCGCTAGATTACCTTGACAGTGTAACCCGACCCACTTTATACTCACACCACAACACCACCGACTTTATGCTCTAATTAAACAGTCCATAAATATTTATCTCAAAACTAGAGCCAAATTGCCCGTTTACTTGTGATATTTAATTCATTTTTCCTGATGGAAACTGGTCTAAAATATGTTTTTTCTCTCTCTGGCTCTCTTCTCTCTCTCTTTCTCTCACTCTTTCTGATTCTCTGACTCTTTCTCTCTCTTCCTTTCTGTGTCTCCCTGTCTCTTTCTCTGTGTCTCTCTCTATGCCTATCTCTCTGTCTCTCTCCTTTTCACCCTCCCTCTGTCTTTCTCTTCCTGTCTAACTCCCTCTGTCTTTCTCTTCCTGTCTCTCCCTCTCTCTCTCTGGTTCTCGGTCTCTCTATCTGTGCCTCTCTCTCACACCATCTCTCTCTCTCTCTGTTTGTTGCTGTCTTTCTCTCTCTCTCTTTCTCTCCCAGGATGGCAGGTATACTGTTGGAGGTCCTCAGAAGTTTGACACACTTACAGACCTTGTGGAATACTACAAGAGATCAGTCATTGAACAAATCGACGGAACCAAAATACATCTCAAACAGGTGCGTAGGAGGGGCAGCACAGTGGCGCAGTGGTTAGCATTGCTGCCTCATGGCGCTGAGGTCCCAGGTTCGATTCCGGCTCTGGGTTACTGTCCGTGTGGAGTTTGCACATTCTCCCCGTGTTTGCGTGGGTTTCACCCCCACAACCCAAAGATGTGCAGGGTAGGTGGATTGGCCATGCTAAATTGCCCCGTAATTGGAAAAAATGAACTGGGTGCTCTAAATTTAAAAAACAAAATTTAAAAGAACAGGTGCGTAGGACATGGCATCCAAACGTCTGAGAGAGAGGGAGGGATAGAGAGACCTCCCCAGATACTGGAGTGTGAGAGAGAGAGGGGGGGCTAGAGAGACCTCCCTAGATACTGGAGTGTGAGAGAGAGGGGGGGGGGGGTTAGAGAGACCTCCCCAGATACAGGGGTGTGTGTGAGAGAGGGGGGGGGGGGTTAGAGAGACCTCCCCAGATACAGGGGTGTGTGAGAGAGAGAGGGGGTTAAAGACCTCCCCGATACAAGAATGTGAGAGAGAGAGGGGGTTCGAGAGACCTCCCCAGATACTGGAGTGTGAGAGAGAGAGAGGGGGGGCTAGAGAGACCTCCCCAGATATAGGAGTGTGTGTGAGAGAGAGGGGGGTTTAGAGACGTCGATCGATCGCACTGCGCATGCACAGTCGTTGGTATCATGACGTGTCTGAATTGTGGCTCCTCCCGCTTAAAGCAGCAATGTCTGGCAAAAGGACGCCGGTGTCTACAGCATGGCAAGCTTGGCCACTACGCATCCCTCTGCAGATATGCTCCACCGCTCAGCAGCCAGCGATCCCAGCTGCGGCGCAGAAGTGTCCGCTCAGTACAACAAGGCATGTCAGATTCTGATCTCGACAGCCCAATAGGCCCTGATGCTGACTGCCTCAAGTCCCCATACCGGGCGGGCATCATAACGACGCATGCGCTGCCTTCCACCACAACGGCGATGTGCCTCTCGATCCTCAGTGTGGATCCCGACGACGAGTGGTGTGCTGTGCTCACAGTTAACAAGGCTCGCATCCGGTTTAAACTGGACACCGGCGCATCGGCGAACCTCATCTCGAAATACGATATCGACACTATCCGCGCCAGACAAAGCATTCTTCCACCGCCTGCCAGCTCCTTGACTACAATGGTAATGCCATAGCTGCCTGTGGCCCATGTCAACTAGGGGTATCCAATAAGGCGATCAAGGCGACGCTGCGGTATGAAATCGTCAGGCCTGACAGAGAATCCCTGCTCGGTGCTCGAGCCTGCAAGCTCCTGAACCTGGTTCAGCTTGTCCACACCATGTCATCATCACCGGCGACGGCCTCGCTTGATGGAAACTTGCAAGCCGACATAGATGACATCATCACGCAGCACCACAGCGTATTCGATGGAATGGGCACGCTCCCATACCGATATAAAATCCTATTCAAGCCGAACGCTACCCCTGTAATTCATGCACCACGTCGGGTGCCAGCACCCCTCAAGGATCGCCTCAAGCAGCAATTACAGCACCTCCAAGACCAGGGCATCATCTCGAAGGTCACAGAGCCAACAGACTGGGTCAGCTCCATGGTCTGCGTAAAGAAGCCGTCAGGGGGACTTCACATTTGCATTGACCCTCAGGATCTGAATCGCAATATCATGCGGGAGCATTACCCGATACCAAAACGTGAAGAGTAGACCAGTGAGATGGCTCATGCCAAATTCTTTACGAAGCTGGACGCCTCCAAGGGTTTTTGGCAAATACAGCTGGATGCATCCAGTCGCAAGCTGTGCACATTCAACACCCTGTTCGATTGCTACTGCTACAACCGGATGCCTTTTGGCATCATATCTGCCTCCGAAGTATTTCACCGCATCATGGAACAGATGATGGAGGGTATCAAGGGGGTGCGAGTGTACGTTGACGATGTCATTATCTGGTCCACAACACCCCAGGAACACATCGCTCACCTCAAGCAGGTATTCCAGAGAATCCATGAACATGGTCTCCAGCTCAACAGGGCCAAGTGCTCATTTTGTCAATCGGATATCAAATTCCTTGGTGACTACATCTCGCAGCAAGGCGTGCGGCTAGATGCTGACAAGGTCTCGCTGATCAACGCTATGAAGACCCCGGAGGACAAGAAGGCGGTTCTCCGCTTTCTCGGGATGGTCAACTTACTGGGAAAATTCATTCCCAATATGGCATCCCACACCACTGCCCTCCGTCATCTCGTCAAGAAGTCGACGGAATTCCAGTGGCTGCCCACGCATGAAGAGGAATGGCGTGAGCTGAAAGCAAAGCTCACCACAGTCCCGGTTCTAGCGTTCTTTGACCTAACCAAGGAAACCAAGATATCAACTGATGCAAGCCAGGACGGCATTGGGGCGGTGCTCCTTCAGCGATGACTCCTCGTCCTGGGCTCCAGTGGCGTATGCCTCCAGGGCCATGACCCCCACTGAGTAACGGTACGCTCAGATTGAGAAGGAATATCTGGGCCTCCTGACAGGGATAGCCAAGTTTCACGATATATTTACGGCCTGCCAAAATTCACAGTAGAAACGGACCACAGGCCTCTAGTCCACATAATCCAGAAGGATTTAAATGACATGACGCCTCGGTTACAGCGAATTCTTCTTAAGCTATGCCGCTACGACTTCAAACTTGTCTACACGCCAGGCAGAGCTGATCGTTGCAGATGCCCTATCCAGGTCCAAAGTAAACTTCATCTGCCACATAGAAGCGCAAGTGCAGTTGTGTGCCACCAACCTTCTGGGCTCTGACGAACGGGTGCTCCAAATTCGTGAGGAAATGGCCAAGGATCCTCTGCTGCAGCGTGTGATGCAGCACCTTACCAATGGCTGGCAGAAGGAACAATGTCCCCAGTTCTACAACGTAAAAGACGTCCTGACGGTGGTGGAAGGCATCCTTCTGAAACTCGACAGGATCGTAATTCCTCAGAGTATGCAGGCTATGGTGCTGGGTCAACTCCATGAGGGTCACCTTGGGGTCGAGAAATGCCGACGCAGAGCTCGGGAGACGGTCCATTGGCCGGGCATCAGCCAGGACATTGCCAACACAGCCCTCAACTTCCCTACCTGTCAGAAATTTCAGCCAGCTCAACCCAAGGAAATGCTGCAACAGCACGAGATAGTGACCTCTCCGTGGTCCAAAGTAGGTGTAGACCTTTTCCACGCCAAGGGGCGTGACTACATACTCCTGGTCGACTACTTCTCCAGTTACCCAGAAGTAGTGAAACTGTCCGACCTCACGTCGAAGGCAGTGATCAAAGCCTGCAAAGAAACGTTCGCCAGGCACGGGATACCGCTCACGGTGATGAACGACAACGATCCTTGCTTTTACAGCCAGGAATGGTCTGATTTTGCACAATCCTACAACTTCTGTCACGTAACCTCCAGTCCCCACTACCCGCAGTCAAACGGGAAGGACGAGAAAGGGGTCCATATTGTAAAGTGGTTGCTATGTAAGGCTGCAGATTCAGGCTCCGTCTTCAACCTGGCACTGCTGGCACACAGAGCAACCCCGCTGTCCACTGGGTTGTCTCCAGCGCAGATGCTCATGAATCGCACTCTGCGAACCACGGTTCCAGCCATCCATGTTCCAGACCTTGACCACCTCACGGTCATACAGAAGATGCAGCAGTCTTGGGCCCAACAGAAATCAGCATATGATGCTCATGCCACGGATCTACCCGAGCTGGTCCCAACTGATTGTGTTCGTGTGCAGTTGCCTGACGGCGGCTGGTCAGCCACAGCTGTGGTGATCAAACAAGTGGCCCCGAGATCGTTCCTTGTCCGCATGGCTGATGGCTCCTTCCTACGGCGCAATAGACGGGCACTGCAAAGAGATCCACGCCCGCTACCTGACCGAAGTGTCCCGGCGCCTACAATGCTTCCTCCGGACGTACCCTACCACGAGGCCACTGATCTACCAGCGATCCTGCCGGCCCATGCGACCACCGTGATGGCAGCAATCCCGCCTATCCAAATGCAGGCGGCTCCTGATCCATCTCTGCGGCGATCGACAAGAATTTGTCGCCCACCACAAAGACTAAATCTATCGACTGAACCTTTGTACATTTTTTTACTTCATCGATTTGACGTCTGTAAATATTGTTTAATTTGCCATGTATCTGCACTATCGACACCTTCCTATGTATATACGTTCATTTTGACACCTTTTGTATATAGTCAGGCACATATACATATACATACGCACACCTTAGTATTTATTTATCTAAAAAAAAAGGGGGAGATGTCATAATATCCACTCATGTATATAATGAAGTGCAGACAGGCAGTGATTGACACACAGGATGACCAGTAAGCACACAGCACAGTGCACGAGCATAGCCAGTGCAAACTCTATGCGGTAGCTAGTAAGTCTGGTCAGGCTAGTACAAGGTCTCCAGTCAGTTCAGTACAGTGTCGACCCACAGCTGAATATGTATATTAGTTCTATCGTTGAATAAAATCCGTGTTGGATCTTCTCCAGTGTTAGAGGTCTGTTTCTAGCTTCACTGCATCAAGTGCAGTCCACATCGAACCAACCTGCCCAACACATCACCAGATCTTGGTTTCAGACAATGCTCGGCACAACATTGAGGGCCGAAGGGCCTGTTCTGTGCTGTACTGTTCTATGTTGGGTGGGGGTGTGGGTTTGGGTAGGGTGCTCTTTCCAAGAGCTGGTGTAGACTTGATGGGCTGAATGGCCTCCTTCTGCACTGTAAATTCTATAATTCTATGTTCTATGTGTGAGAGAGAGAGTGTGAGAGAGAGGGTTAGAGGGACCTCTCCAGTGTATGTGAGGGCTTGCAATTTATTTCATCTGTTTTTCTCTCTCTGCCTGTCTGTCTCTCTCCCTCTGTGTCTCTCACTGTCTTTCTCCCTCTGTCTCTCTCATCTGTGTGTCTGTCTCTACCACTCCCTCTGTCTCTCTCATCTGTGTGTCTGTCTCTACCACTCCCGCTGTCTCTTTCTTTTTGTCTCATTCTCTATCTCTCTCTGTCTCTTTTTGTCTGTCTGTCCATCTCTCTGTCTCTCTCTCTCTCTGTATCTGTCTCTCTCTCACTCCCTCTCTCTCTTCATTACAGCCTTACTACGCAACTCGAATCAATGCCGCTGACATTGAGAACCGTGTGCAGGAGCTGAACAAGACAGAGAACCCGGATGTGGCCAAAGGAGGATTCTGGGAAGAATTTGACGTAAGCACCTCTGAGATTTGACCCTCGATCTGGTCAATGTGCCCTATCCCAACCTCTCCCCTGTCCTCTGAACTCCCTTGCAGATTCTTGAACTGTGTGACGGGGTCCCAGGGGTAACATCGCACCCTCAGGGTTATCACCAGATTTAGCGGACAGGAATCAGGAGCATGAACCCGGCTGATTCATCCCCTCCCTAACCATGGGGTCACTGGACAGGGGTCAGGAGCAGGAACCCGGCTGATTCATCCCCTCCCTAACCATGGGGTCACTGGACAGGGGTCAGGAGCAGGAACCCGGCTGATTCATCCCCTCCCTAACCATGGGGTCACTGGACAGGGGTCAGGATCAGGAACCCGGGCTGATTCACCGCCCTATCCACTGCCTCTCCCGCCCCGGGTGGGGCAGAGGCCAATTTTAAATCTCGCGGCCTACCTGTTGGGGATTTACCCTGTTGGTCGCCATGGGACCTTGCTGTGTGTGGCCTGGCACCCGGGTTGGGTTGGGCGGGGCGGGGGAATGGAGATGTAGTGATACATGGCTGTATTGCAATTCACCGAATGGCCGCTAGGAGTCTCACTAGTATATGTGAATGTTAAAGTCAGGTGTCCCTCAGACTGGCTGGAGGAAGCTGTAGAGGGAGGTTGCTTGTGGAAGATCTTACTATTATTCATCTGTTGTTCTATATATAGTTTACCCACAGTTAATGTTAATAAATCATTTATAGTTTTAGCTACAAGTGTTCTTGTAATATAAACCAGGCTATCTGACAAGAACATCACAGAAGGGGGGTAAAATTCTGATCTAGTGATGGATTCATGGACTCACCTTTTCAGCCACGCACAACCCTCCCCCTCTCTCTCTCTCTCTCTTTCTCTAATCCCTCTTTCTCTCCCTCTCTTTCGCTCTACCTTTAGGCTTTGCAAAAGCAGGAAGACACAAAGAAACAGAGCAGGACCGAGGGACAACGACCCGAGAACAAATCGAAAAACCGCTACAAGAACATCCTGCCTTGTGAGTATTACCATGGCTACTAACTCAAGGTGCCCAGAGCCAGCCATTACTGGAGAGATTAATGATGAACATCCACTTTTGCAAAGTTGGCCAAAGCCGTCAGAGGGCATGTTTATAAATGTTGTTAAAGAAATGGGGGGGGGGGGGGGGGGACAGGAGGGGAGAGATAGAAGAAAAGAAAGAGTAAAAGCAGGTGGAGAGATTGAGGGAGGGACTTCCACTACCTAGGCCCCAGGCTCAATGAAGGTCCCACCACTATAGTGGAGCGAATGAGACCCTGGAGGGCCAGAAGAGCTAAGTTACAGGGATAGGGAGGATTATAGGGGGAGCTGGAGGAGGTTACAGGGTTAGAGAGGGTTGTAGGGGGAGCTGGAGGAGGTTACAGGGATAGGGAGGGTTGTAGGGGGAGCTGGAGGAGGTTACAGAGATTGGGAGGGTTGTAGGGGGAGCTGGAGGAGGTTACAGGGATAGGGAGGGATGTAGGGGGGCTGGAGGAGGTTACAGTGATAGGGAGGCTTATCGGGGTTGTAGGACATTATAGAGATAGGGAGGGATGTAGGGGCTGGAGGAGGTTATAGAGATAGGGAGGGTTGTAGGGGAGCTGAGGAGGTTATAGAGATAGGGAGGGTTGTAGGGGAGCTGAGGAGGTTATAGAGATAGGGAGGGTTGTAGAGGGCTGGAGGAGGTTACAGATAGGAAGGATTGTAGGGGACAGGAGGATGTTGCCGGGTTAGGGAGAGCTGTAGGGGCTGGAGCAGGTTGCAGAAATTTTTAAAAATAAATAAATTTAGAGTACCCAAGGGATAACTTAGTATGGCCAATCCACCTACCCTGCACATCTTTGGGTTGTGGGAGCGAAACCCACGTAAACACAGGGAAAATGGGCAAACGCCACACAGACAGTGACCCAGGGCCGGGATCAACTTGGGACCTTGGTGCCGTGAGGCAGCAATGCTAACCATTGCGAGGTTACAGAGAGAGGAAGGGTTGTAGGGGAGCTGGAGGAAATTGCAGAGATAGGGAGGGTTGTCGAGGGCTCGATGAGGTTACAGAGATAGGAAGGGTTCCAGGAGACTGGAGGAGGTTACGGAGATTTGGAGGGTTGTAGGAATTGGAGGACATGAGAGATAGGGAGTGTTGTAGGGTCTGGAGGGAATGACAGAGATAGGGAGGGGTGTAGGGTTTGGAGGGAGATAGTGTAGGGTGGTGCGAAGGAATTAATTGAAAAATTGAGGCATTTGGATTATTGGGGTGGAGCGCGATGGCTGAACAAGGAGGATTGGATGTGAGAGGGTTGACACAAATGGAATGGTTTATTGACTCTCTCTATCTTCCTACCAGTTGATAACACTCGGGTCATTCTCCAAATCAAAGAAGAAGATCCACCATTTTCTGACTACATCAATGCCAACTACATCAAGGTATGGACAAGTGTCCCGGAGGGAGAGCGAAGAGGGTCTCATTCACCACATAGCCTTGTTGGCGGACATTTTACATTCATGAATGGGATCTGGGCCTCGCAGGCTGGGCCCAGCATTCACTGCTCATCCCTAATTGCCCCTGAAGAAGATGGTGGGTGAGCCATCTTCTTGAACGCGCTGCTGTCCTTGTCTGGTGTAGGCACACCCATGGCGCTGTTAGGGAGGGAGTTGCAGGATTCTTCCCAGTGACATTGAAGGAATGGCTGGTATATGTTGTGTGTGAGGCTCGATGGGGAACTTGCAGGCCGTGGGTGTTCCCCATGTGTCTGCTGCCCCTTTTGTCCTTCTAGACGGTAGAGATGGTGGGTTTGAAGGTGCTGCTGAAGGAGCCTTGGTGAATCGCTGCAGTGCATCTTGCAGATCGTGCACATGGCTGCCACTGTGTGTCAGTGGTGGAGAGATTGAGTGTTTGTGGTTAGCGTGTTGATGGAGCGGGGCTGCTTTGTCCTGGATTATGTCGAGCTTCTCGATTGTTGTTGGGAACAGCACCTATCCAGGCGAGTGCGAATGTTTCCCATCACACTCCTGACTTGTGCCTTGTAGATGGTGGACAGGCTTTGAGGGGAGAGTCAGGAGGTGAGTTACTCACCGCAGGATTCCCAACCTCTGACCTGTTCTGGTAGCCACAGTATTTATATGGCTGGTCCCAGTTCAATTTCTGGTAATTGGTAATCCTCAAGATGTTGCAAGGATTCAGTGACGGTGATGCCATTGAATGTCAAGTGCTGATGGTTAGATCCTCTCTTGTGGGAGATGGTCATTGCGTGGTACTTGCCGCTTGTCAGCCCAAGCCGAGATATTGTCCAGGTCTTGTTGCATTTGGACATGGGCTGCTTCAATATCTCAGGAGTTGCGAATGGTGCTGAACATTGTGTAGTCATCCGCAAACATCCCCACTTCTGACCTTGTGATGGAAGGGAGGCCATTGATGAAGCAGTTGAAGATTGGGCCTAGTACACTACCCTGAGGAACTCCTGCAGTGATGTTCTGGAGCTAAGATGATTGACCTCCAACCACCTCAATCATCTTTCTTTGTACCAAGTATAACTCCAACCAACGGAGTTTTCCCACTGCTTCCCATTGACTCCAGTTTAGCTAGGGCTCCTTGATGCCATACTCAATAAAATACTGCGTTGATGTGGAAAGCAGTCACCCTCAATTCAGCTCAGGCTTAAGAAGGGCCAACAGGCCCAAAATGAAGCCTGAGGCTTTTCTAGTTGGGGTGGGGTTCTTGGGGACTCTTTGATTGAAGCACCGTCAGCACACTCATTGTCTTTCCTCCACTTTCAGTCCGAGACCATGGTCAACAGGTTGGGGAAGATCATACCGAAGACATGCATCGCCACCCAGGGGTGCCTACTGGCGACTGTCAATGACTTCTGGCAAATGGTCTGGCAACAGAACTCGCGCATCATCGTCATGACAACAAGGGAGGTCGAGAAGGGCCGGGTGAGACACGAAGGGTGCGAGGCAGGGGTGGTTGTGGTGGGTGGGGCTTAGGTCAATGGGCGAGAAGCTGATTGACGGGGCATGAAGGCCCTGTTAGCTTAAAAAGGCCATGAGCTTCACCAAGGTCGTAGGTGAGAGGCTTCACTCTAGGCCTACATCAGGCCTGAAATGAGCATACGAGACATTTGAAGAGAAAGTAAACACAGATGTGACCATCAAGTTCCATTTTAGGAAGTGGCTGAAGGATGGAGAGACAGAGAGAGAGGGACAGAGAGAGAGAGAGACCGAGAGAGAGAAACAGAGAGAGAGAGACAGAGAGAGACAGTTACACATACACACAGAGGCGAAGGGGATGGGGAGGGCACTCCAGGCAACTGAAGGCACGGCCGCCAATGGTGGAGCAATATGAATTTGGGGATGCTCGAGAGGTCGGAATTGGAGGGGCGCAGAAATCATGGGGGGTTGTAGAAGGTGAGAGAGATTGGGTTACAATGATAGGGAGGGGTGTAGGGGCTGGAGGAGGTTACAGAGATAGGGAGGGGTGTAAGGGCTGGAGGAGGTTACAGAGATAGGGAGGGGTGTAGGGGCTGGAGGAGGTTGCAGAGATAGGGAGTGTTGTAGGGTCTGGAGGTGGTTGCAGAGATAGGGAGGGGTGTAAGGGCTGGAGGAGGTTACAGAGATAGGGAGGGGTGTAGGGGCTGTAGGAGGTTGCAGAGATGGGGAGGGATGTAGGGTCTGGAGGTGGTTGCAGAGATAGGGAGGGGTGTAAGGGCTGGAGGTGGTTACAGAGATAGGGAGGGCTGTACGGGCTGGAGGAGGTTACAGAGATAGGGAGGGTTGTAAGGGCTGGAGGAGGTTGCAGAGATAGGGAGGGGTGTAGGGGCTGGAGGAGGTTGCAGAGATGGGGAGGGATGTAGGGTCTGGAGGTGGTTGCAGAGATAGGGAGGGGTGTAAGGGCTGGAGGAGGTTACAGAGATAGGGAGGGGTGTAGGAGCTGGAGGAGGTTGCAGAGATGGGGAGGGATGTAGGGTCTGGAGGAGGTTGCAGAGATAGGGAGGGGTGTAAGGGCTGGAGGAGGTTACAGAGATAGGGAGGGGTGTAGGGGCTGGAGGAGGTTGCAGAGATGGGGAGGGATGTAGGGTCTGGAGGAGGTTGCAGAGATAGGGAGGGGTGTAAGGGCTGGAGGAGGTTACAGAGATAGGGAGGGGTGTAAGGGCTGGAGGAGGTTACAGGCATAGGGAGGATGCAGGATTAAAATTGAGACTTTAAGCATGGTGGCGCAGTAATTAGCACTGCTGCCTCACGGTGCCGAGGACCCAGGTTCGATCCCGGCTCTGGGTCACTGTCCGTGTGGAGTTTGCACATTCTCCCCGTGTCTGCGTAGGGTTCGCCCCCCCCACAACCCAAATATGTGCAGAGTAGGTGGATTGGCCACACTAAATTGCCCCTTAATTGGAAAAACTGCATTGGGTACTCGAAAACTATAGAAAACAAATTGAGACATTGCCAGGGCATGAGACAGTGTGGGATAGTGAGCACAACGAGGGGGTTTGGGGGTAATGAGACATTGCGAGTTTGAACATGGACATCAGTTTCAGACAAACTGATGTTTCTCGGGTGTGCATTGGGGATGGACCAGGAGACTGGGGAATTGACAGGTTTGTAGTTAACAAAAGCACGGGTGAGGGTTTCAGCAGCGAATGATCTGAGACACGTATGACATTAGGCGAGGTCACAGAATTGGAAATAGGTGGCTGGGTGTGTTTGACAGGGATAGTGTAAAGGGAGCTTTCCTCTGTATCTAACCCCGTGCTGTACCTGTCCTGGGAGTGTTTGATGGGGATAGTGTAGAGGGAGCTTTCCTCTGTATCTAACCCCGTGCTGTACCTGTCCTGGGAGTGTTTGATGGGGACAGTGTAGAGGGAGCTTTACTCTGTATCTAACCCCGTGCTGTACCTGTCCTGGGAGTGTTTGATGGGGACAGTGTAGAGGGAGCTTTACTCTGTATCTAACCCCGTGCTGTACCTGTCCTGGGAGTGTTTGATGGGGACAGTGTAGAGGGAGCTTTACTCTGTATCTAACCCCGTGCTGTGTCTGTCCTGGGAGTGTTTGATGGGGACAGTGTAGAGGGAGCTTTCCTCTGTATCTAACCCCGTGCTGTACCTGTCCTGGGAGTGTTTGATGGGGACAGTGTAGAGGGAGCTTTACTCTGTATCTAACCCCGTGCTCTGTCTGTCCTGGGAGTGTTTGATGGGGACAGTGTAGAAGGAGCTTTACTCTGTATCTAACCCCGTGCTGTACCTGTCCTGGGAGTGTTTGATGGGGACAGTGTAGAGGGAGCTTTACTCTGTATCTAACCCCGTGCTGTACCTGTCCTGGGAGTGTTTGATGGGGACAGTGTAGAGGGAGCTTTACTCTGTATTTAACCCCGTGCTGTACCTGTCCTGGGAGTGTTTGATGGGGACAGTGTAGAGGGAGCTTTACTCTGTATCTAACCCCGTGCTGTACCTGTCCTGGGAGTTTGATGGGGACAGTGTAGAGGGAGCTTTACTCTGTATCTAACCCCGTGCTGTACCTGTCCTGGGAGTTTTTGATGTGTAGAGGGAGCTTTACTCTGTATCTAACCCCGTGCTGTACCTGTCCTGGGAGTGTTTGATGGGGACAGTGTAGAGGGAGCTTTACTCTGTATCTAACCCTGTGCTGTATCTGTCCTGGGAGTGTTTGATGAGGACAATGTAGAGGGAGCTTTACTCTGTATCTAACCCCGTGCTGTATCTGTCCTGGGAGAGTTTGATGGGGACAGTGTAGAGGGAGCTTTACTCTGTATCTAACCCAGTGCTGTACCTGTCCTGGGAGTGTTTGATGGGGACAGTGTGGAGGGACGTTTACTCTGTATCTAACCCCATGCTGTACCTGTCCTGGGAGTGTTTGATGGGGACAGTGTAGAGGGAGCTTTACTCTGTATCTAACCCAGTGCTGTACCTGTCCTGGGAGTGTTTGATGGGGACAGTGTAGAGGGAGCTTTACTCTGTATCTAACCCCGTGCTGTACCTGTCCTGGGAGTGTTTGATGGGGACAGTGTAGATAGTGTAGAGGGAGATTAATCTGTATCTAATCCTCTTCCTCCTTTGTACCTCGCCTCTAGAATAAGTGTGTTCCCTATTGGCCGGAACTGAATTCCGAGAATGTCTACGGCCCCTTTACCGTCCGTCATGTGCTGGAGCGCGAGGCGATCGATTACAAGATCAGGGAGTTGGACGTGACCTTAACAGAGAAGGTTAGTTGCCGCCCACAGGGGTCCGGCGCGTCCTCTAGCCCGTCCTGAAGGCCGCACAGAGGGATGGGTAGTTGTGATTGCGCCTGAGTCGGGGCAGGGTCCTGGGAGTTGTTTCGTGTTGACCAGCACCTCGATTCTCTGAATCCTAACCCCTGTCCCCTTGGCCTTTCCTCCCCACCAGCCGAATTCCAAGCCCCGGAAGATTTTCCACTACCAGTACCTGAGCTGGCCGGATCATGGGGTCCCCTCCGAGCCAGGGGGTGTGCTCAGCTTCCTGGAGCAGGTCAACAACAAGCAAGATGAGATCCGCGACGCTGGGCCTATCGTGGTGCATTGCAGGTGAGCTGGGGGGGCGTGGGTGGGGTGGGCCTGAGGGAAAAGGGGATTGGGAGGGTGAGTGCAGGAGTCAAGAGAGAGAGAGAGAGGAGGGGATGATTGAGAGGGAGAGAGAGAGAGAGAGAGAGAAAGACAGAGAGAGAGAGAGAGACAGAGAGAGTCAGAGTGACAGGGGGAGAGAGACAGAGAGAGTGATAGAGACAGGGAGAGAGAGAGAGACAGGGGAGAGAGAGAGACAGGGAGAGAGAGAGAGAGAGAGACAGGGAGAGAGAGACAGAGAGAGTGAGAGAGAGACAGAGAGAGAGTGAGAGAGGGGAAGAGAGAGAGAGAGACAGAGTGAGAGAGACAGGGAGAGAGAGAGAGACGGAGAGAGAGAGAGAGAGACAGGAAGAGAGAGAGAGACAGGGAGAGCGATGCACAATCAATGGACACGAAACGTACATAAAGTCCGAACGAAAGGCTTTAATTAGCAATAAGTGGACTCGGCAGCAGACGTACAGAAGAATGGCTGGCTGCCGGGGAACACGGGTTCTTATACCCTGCCTCGTAGACAGAGCTACCTTCCTCTGAGCCAATCGGCTGAGAGGCACACGATACCTGGGCTTGCCAGGTATGGGCAGCGTGTCCTCTGCACCAATGGCAGCTCACACTCTCAGTACC